>NC_069002.1:4157546-4161749 GCF_001194135.2 Octopus bimaculoides | reverse complement strand
GTGTGTGTGTGTGTAAAAATGGTAGCGTGTGTGTGTGTGTGCGTGTGAGAGATATTGATGAGCTGTAGAGTGCGAGAGTGTTTATAATAAGTGATGAATAGAAAATGAAACAAAACAGAGAGAATGGTGGATGGTGCGGAGGGGAGGGTGGGGGGTGCTGGTGATGCAATTATCTCCAAACATAAAAAAACAAACAAAACTATATTAATACAATATAGATTTATTTATTACATGTTTTATTATTTTTGGTTGGGGAGGGGGAGTTTCTTTATTTTTTTTTTCTTTATAACCTTGAGACAATTAAAGAACTGTTTTTTTTTCTTGTTCTTACCACTGTGACTCCTACGACTACTACTAATAATAATAATGATAATTTCAAGATTTGGCTCAAGGCAGGGAGGGGATAAGTTGATTACATTGACCCCAGTGCATAACTGGTACTTATTTCATCAACCCCCAATAGGATGAAAGGTAAAGTCAACCTTGGCGGGATTTGAACTGATAGCATAAAGGTAGACAAAATGTTGCTAAGCATTTTGCTCGCTGTGCTAATGATTCTGTCATGGTTTCAATCCGAAGACCAGGCAGTGCATTGCATTCTTGAGCAAGTCACTTCATTTCATGTTGCTCCAGTTCCACTCAACTGTAGATATGTAGCCCTGAGATGAACAGGTGTCTCGTTCAGCGGGGATGTTGTGATCTTGGTCGCTCGTATATGCCAAGCAAACCAACTAACCAGCTTTTCAAGTCTAAGAACTCAAGACAGTGAAGTCCAGGGGCCGATGAGGATAATGAAGTTACATTGTACATATTTTATTGGTTTTATTATCATCATCGTCATTATCATCATCCTTTAACGTCCATTTTTCATGCTGACATGGGTTGGACGGTTTGACCAGAGCCAGAAACCAAAAGACCTGCACCAGGTTCCAGTCTGATTTGGCATGATGTCTGTGACTGAATGTCCTTCCTATTGCTAACCAAGTTATTTCTTCTTAAGGATGTAATCACAAGGTACTCGCACACACACACACAGGCTTCCATGTCTTCCCGTCAACACAGCATTCAATGCAAGGCTACTTACCAAAATGACAGTCATGTGTGAAAGGATAACTGTTTTAGGTGTTGATTAGCTGCCAGTCATGAGATGGCCACATGGTCAAGACTGGAATGAATTTCATCATACGTCTGCTGACTCATCAGTGACCTAGAGTTAAAAGTGTAAGAATTTGTGGCCTCAACCCAAAGTCAGAAATCAGCATTGTTGTTTAGCACTAGGTGAGTGCTGAAGCAGGTGACCTGTGATCTGACATTCCATCTGTGATGCTCCTGTCTTTATGTCAGAAACTGGTATCATCCAATGTGTCCTTTTTTTTTTTTTTAAGATGGTAGGGTGTGATTTGAAGAAATTTGGTTGCTGTTTTTAGCAGAACTCGTCTCCTTAGACCAGTGATCTGACCCAAATGCTTGCTAAAGGCTGTACCCAAGGGCCAGGTGGTGATGTTAAACTGGGTGCTAGGTTTAGTGTACCACTAAATATTGTTGATGTTATTGATGATAATGTTGATGATTAATGTAGAGTGGTGGTGATAATGGCCGGTCAGATCCCTTGTAAAGTCTTTCATGAGTGCTACTGGGAATACAGAATTCAGTACAACCAGTTTCATGGTCAGATTGTTGGTGACTAATCCATCACTCCCCACCAGGCTTACCTGGTGAGGAAGGTTGCTAGAAACCCCACAGGACTAAAAGCAATACTTGTCAAAAGGACGGATGAACCTAGTAGAAGTTCAATGGGTAAAGTTACCTTCTCAAGCCATATCGACTCATAAGGGCTGGTTCCCTAGTTTCCATGGCATATACACATTCACAACCTGGATGGGATGCCAGTCCCTTGCAGGATTACCCATTTTTGTCAGCTGAGCAGACTGGAGCAATGTGAAATGAAGGGTTTTGCTCAAGGGTTTTGTTGATGGTGAGAATAATGTTTATGTTGGTAATAGTGATAATGTTTATGTTGGTGGTGATAATGTTTGCCAGTGATACTGGTGGTGGTGTGATAATGTTGGTCTTGATTGTGACACTGTTGTTGGTGCCTGATTGGTTATGGTGATAATGGTAATGTTGATCTCACTGGTGATTATTATAGTAATGGTACTGATAATGTTTATTGGTGTTGATAATGGTGTTGGCCATGATTAATAATATTGGTCTTGATAGTGATGTTGATGGTGACCTTAATGGTTATGGTGATAATAATATTGTTGATCTTGCTGGTGATTCTTATAGTTGTGGTAATGATAATGTTGTTGGTGTTGATTATAACATTGACCATGGTAATAATGTTGGTTTTGATTGCAACGATGCAGATAGTAACCTTAATGGTAATAACAATAATGTTGATCTTGCTGGTGATGATTCCAGTCAAAGTAATGATAATGTTGATGACAATGATAATGTTTATTGGTGTTAATAATGTTGGTCTCAGTTGCAATGATGTTGGTGGTGAATTCGATAGTTGTGGTGATAATGATAATGTTGATCTTGTTGGTGATGATTCTAGTTAGAATAACGATAATGTTGATGGTAATGATAATGTTTATATTGATGTTCTTGTTGTTATATTGTTAGTGATAATGACGATGATAATGATGGTGATCTGCAGGATGAGGATGAGAGGAATCTGACCAAATATTAGCTCTATCCAAGATTTATGATGCATCGATTTTTCTTCTCCTCTCCCCAACTCCCAAATTTGTGTTCGCATCATCCAACGTAATCAATAAATCTACTTACTTACACATTCAATACCAATACAATAATTGATCTTTCCTTATCTGATTATTTCTTTGTTGTTGTTGTTTGTTTGTGTTCTCATTTTAGTTGTTTGTGTTGCTGTTATTAACCCTGGGACCGCCTTGATCAAGCAAATCAAAAATATTCCAACTGTGACCATCCTGTCTATTTTTCAAAAGCATGCTGGTGCATGTAAGGAAAAAAGCACTGGTTTTTGTCCTACATAAAAATCACTGGTGCTGATACCATGTAAAAAGTTCCACATGAAAAGCACATGGTACACTCAGTAAAGTGTTTGGCGCTTGGAACGGTATCCAGCTGTAGAAACAAAGACAAAACAGACTGTGGAACCTGTTGTTATATGGCAGTGAAACATGGACACTGACAAGGAAATTATCAAACAGGCTAAATGGATGCTGCACAAGGATGCTACGAATGGCCCTAAATGTGAAATGGCAGCAACATATGACAAACGAATGCCTTTATGGGGACCTGCCGACAGTTAGTGAGAAGGTCAAGCAAAGACGGTGGCAACTATTTGATCATTGTGTGCGCCACCCTGATCTGGAAGCATCCAAATTAGTCTTGTGGAACCCCAGTTCATGGTGATGTAAGAAGAGGAAAACCTCATCACACTTACATCAACAATACGATCGCAGACACTGGCTTGGAATGTATCCAGGACCTTGAGGCAGTGATGATGGACCGAGAAGTGGACTTTGTTGCTGCAGCCCACATTGGAACCCAGCCATAATAATAATAATAATAATAGTAATAATAAGGCGGGTGAAATGTTTAGTGCTATTTCGTCTGTCTTCATGTCCGGAGTTCAAATTCCGCCGAGGTTGACTTTGTGTTTCATCCTTCCGGAGTCAATAAATTAAGTAGCAGTTGTGTACTTGGGTTGATCTAATCGACTGGCCCCCTCCCCCTACCGACTACATTATTTCCTGTGTCCTTCACTTTTCAATGTTGTAAGATATATCAAGGGAGATTTGGTTGCTATTTCTAGCAGATTGCATGACCACGTGGCGGCTGTTGTAACAATAACAATTACAGCAATCCTATTCTTTTATTCTTTCACTTGTTTCAGTCAATTGACTGCTGCCAAACTGGAGCACTGCCTTAAAGGGTTTTAGTCAAAGAAATCGACCCCAGGACTTGTTCTTGTTGTTTTTGTTGTTACAGTTGTTGCTATTGTTGTTGTTGTTGTTGTTGTTGTTGTTGCTAATGTTCCTGTAAATGTTTGTGTTCCCAGTTCATCATCACCACCACCCCACCCACCCCCGCTCATCCTTGTTATTGTGATTTTCTGGTTGTGTGAATCAATTAAAAGGAAAACGTGGATTGGGGAGAGGGGAGTGGGGGGATGGTCAGGATGATGAGGATTGTGGGGGGGGAGGCACC
>NC_069002.1:4154241-4155188 GCF_001194135.2 Octopus bimaculoides | reverse complement strand
ACTAACCACATGGTTCCGGGTTCAGTCCCACTGCGTGGCACCTTAGGGAAGTGTCTTCTACTATAGCCTCGGGCCGACCAAAGCCTTGTGAGTGGATTTGGTAGACGGAAACTGAAAGAAGCCCATCGTATACATGTGTGTGTATATGTTTGTGTGTCTGTATTTGTCCCCCCAACATCGCTTGACAACCATTGCTGGTGTGTTTACGTCCCCGTAACTTAGCGGTTCGGCAAAAAGAGACCGATAGAATAAGTACTAGGCTTATTACAAAGAATAAGTCCAGAGGTCGATCTGCTCGACTAAAGGCGGTGCCCCAGCATGGCCACAGTCAAATGACTGAAACAAGTAAAAGAGAGAGTAAAGAGTAAAAGTGCAAGGAAAGAATTCCAGTGGGATAACATTGTAGAGAGTGGTGCAGAAGGACTAGGGATTACATATATATATAGTAGTTGGTAAATGCAGGGCCTGGAGTGGTGTACACGATATGGGTGATGTGAAGGTGGGGTGTGGATGATGAAGTAAATCTTGGCGCATCTACGGAGAGGTGCTATGAGAGAGCATCCAGTCTGCAGGAATGTAAAACACCAACTGTAGTGGTTCTACAAACAGCCGAAAGCAGAGACAATACAGCCATGGGCCAGAGGTCAGGGTGTACCAGGGTGGCAGTGGAGCGACTTCGTAGCAATCTGTCGGATTGGGTGAGTGGGTGGGTGAGTGGAAGTGGGGACGGTGGATTTTTGTTGTCTTATTTGTGTTTGTTTTGTTTTGTGCTATTGTTTTTGTTTTACTTAAATGTCTTTAGTTCATCAAATTAACTTTTTGCATAAATTTGTACTTTGGAGAGGCCATATCATAGTCTATGGGGTTATATGCATACACATATATACTTACAACATATACAAATATATATATATATATATATATATATATATATATATATATATATA
>NC_069002.1:4150994-4153748 GCF_001194135.2 Octopus bimaculoides | reverse complement strand
AGCCTCAGGCCGACCAAAGACTTGTGAATGTATTTGGTAGACGGAAACTGAAAGAAGCCTGTCGTATATGTATATGTATGTGTGTGTGTATATGTTTGTGTGTCTGTTTGTTCCCCCGGCATTGCTTGACAACCGATGCTGGTGTGTTTACATTCCCGTAACTTAGCGGTTCAGCAAAAGAGACTGATAGAATAAGTACTAGGCTTCCAAAGAATAAGTCCTGGGGTCGATTTGCTCGACTAAAGGCAGTGCTCCAGCATGACCATAGTCAAATGACTGAAACAAGTAAAAGAGTATATATTATATATATTCACACACACAAGTGAAGGTACATGGCTCAGTGGTGAGAGCTTCAAGATCAGAATCATGGGGTAGTGAGTTCAATTCCCGAACCAGGCTGTGTGTTGTGTGAAATAAAGTGTGAAATAAATAAATAACATGAAATAAAGCAGAACAAAACACACAGCCTGGTCTGGGAATCGAACTCACTACCTCATGACTGTGAGCCGAATGCTTTAACCACTGAGCCGTGCACCTTGTTTTTATGTTGAGTTACAAAAAGATCAGTTTCCCATTAAACTGAAGGATTACTCGTTACTTTTTGTAGGGGATATAATTAAAACTGCTCTGCGCAGTTAAAGGTAATGGAATTTTGAGAGGACATATGTCATTTCTGCTGTGAAAGGGTTTTAATTTTTTCCCTTTAAAGGAGTTGGATTGCAGCTGAGAATTAAAGCACCGTCTTTATAACTCAGAAAATAAACATCACAATGTAGAGATGCATGGAGAATTTTGGAATTCTTGCTGTTTGTTTTCTCTGTTCTGCTTTAAGGATTGTGTGTGTGTGTGTATGTATGGTGTGTATATGTATGGGTATACGTAAGTGTGTGTATATATATATGTATGTATGTGTGTTTATATATGTGTGTATATGTGTTTCTATATATGTGTGTGTGTATGTGTGTATGTGTGTGTGTGTGTATATGTATGTGTGTGTGTGTGTGTATATGTATGTGTGTGTGTGTGTGTGTATATGTATGTGTGTATATGTATGTGTGTATATGTATGTGTGTGTATGTATGTGTGTATATGTATGTGTGCATATATATGTGTGTTTGTGTATGTGTGTGATAGTAATTTCTGTTGTGATGGCAAATAATTTTAGTCAGCTTTTCATGATTATTGCTTTTAAATGTTACGAACTATGTGGGCTGATAATGTGTGTGTGTTCATGCAAGCTATATGACAGTAGATGTGTGTGTGTGTGTGTCACAGTAGATGTATGTGTGGCAGACAAGTGAATATATATGCTTATGTCTGTGTAGATGTGTCTATGTATGTGTGTGTATCAGTAGATATGCTTGCATTTGCTTGTGTGTGAGTGTAGATGCGTGTGTGCGTGTACATGTGCAGTGATGCATAAATGTGTGCTTGTGAGTGCATGCATGTGTAAATGTATGTGCATATATGGATATGAGCAGATGTAGAGGTTTGTATGTAACTCAATAGGTGTGTGTGTGTGTGTGTGTGTGTGTGTGTGTGTGTGTGTGTGTGTGTGTGTGTGTGTGTGTGTGTGTGTCCATATATTATAGAATGAATCCAACTGTTGTATAACATGCTGTCTACCACTCCTCTCCATGGATTATTGTAATTTGGTAATTTCGTGTCTCAGGCACTAATTATCAAATCTATTATATATTCCAGGGATTGACTGACCTTATGTTAACAGCATTCACAAAAACCAAAGTAAATTACTTGATACCAGGAGGAATAAAAGATATTTGACATTTTAGTAAGGGCCTTTTATCAGAGAAATCTTTGTCATACCAACAGTTGGCATAAACATCATGGCATTATTGTGCATCCATAGTAAAGCTGAGGCTGGTAGGATCATTAGCACACTGGACAAAATGCTTACCGACATTTTGCCCATCTTTATATTCTGATTTCAAACCACCAAGGTCAACTTCGCCTTTCCTCCTTTTGGGGTTGATGGAATCGACTAGTACCTCACTCCAAAATTTCAAACCCTGTGCCTAAAATAGAATTGTGTATCCCTAGTGATTCTTTTATCTCCAAACTGGCTACTATGGAAATGTCTAAGCTTTGCTGAAGAGGTTTAATAAGACTGAAACCTGTCTGGAGTTATCCTTGTGTTTACTCCAAAAATAAAATTTAAGTAATATTAATCCTTCTGCTTGTATTTTTCTCTCACTTCATTCTATGAGGAATTCTGATTTTTGACCCTTTGCCTATCCAATAAGCACCCATGCTTAACTGGTAAAAACTTCAAAGTCCCTGTCAACAACATTTTTATCTGTCTGTCTGTTTATCTTTCTATCTATCAACTTTTCTATCCATCCATCCATCCAGTTCATACAAAGTATTTTTTGAGGACAAACATTGCACTTTACTGATGTCATGGGTGGGGGTGGTTGTATTGAATGAAAGAACAGAATCTCCATGGTGGCTCTGTTGTTGTCCTATTGTACTGAGCCAGCTATGAACTTTCGACAAATAAAAGAGGCAGAAGAGCAAGGCAGACAAAAGAGAGAAAGACAAACAAACAACATTGATTTTGTGGCAAATTTTATACTACATTTGGAACAATACAAGTTTATGGAAAGCCATTTCTTTAAGTTTGGCACTGGAAACGACAAAGTGCTGCTGGTGGTGTGTGGGTGTGGGTGGGTGGGGGGAAGTGATGGTGATGGTAGTAGCTTAGAGGAGGGCCTGTGACAAGTGATTAAGTGG
>NC_069002.1:4145065-4150631 GCF_001194135.2 Octopus bimaculoides | reverse complement strand
AGAATTTGAACTCTGAAACATAAAGATGGAAGAAATGCTGCAAAGCATTTTGTCTGGCATGCTAACGATTCTGCCAGCTTGCTGTCTTATAATAATAATAATAATAATAATAATAATAATAATAATAATAATAATAATAACAATAACAATAACAATAACAATAATAATAATAATAATAATAATAATAATTAATTCCTTTATTGGCTACAAGGATTCGCATACAAAACATTAAATGACATGCAACAACATAAAAGACAAAAACAGGACGATAGAAGAATGGGTTTTCACGTGCATACAATGTAATAACAAAAAAAAGGGGAACAAATTAAACTCCCAATAGGGGAGATGCTTTAAGGTCCTCGTGGAAAAGCCACGGGTGCCTGAACAACAAGACAAGACCCCTTCTCTTTTTGTTTTATTACAGGTGCACACTCAGAAGTGGTCCTTTCACACTGGCCATTCATCCAACATTCACCCACCTTTATTATTATTAATATTATTATTATTATTATCCAATAATGTATTTTAGACAGAGATATACATAGACATACTCAAAATAGATTACCAGAAATAATTTTTATTATTATTGTTATTTTTTTAATTAATGTTACTGATGTTTTTCTTGTTACTATCGCTCTAATCTCATATTCTCTCTACCTTCACTTGAAATTGAACCTGTTGAAAGGTTTTCTTTCTTTTTTTCTTTTTTTTTTACTAATAGTCATATTTAGCAAAAAAAAAAAAATTCTTGTACTTTTATATTTTGTTGTAGTGGTGGTAGTAGTATGTGGTGATGGTAGAGGTGATGGTAGTTTTTGTTGTAGTAGTAAAGTTAGTCATTGATACTGTGGTGGCGGTGGTGGTGCTGGTGCTGGTTGTGGTGGTGGTAGTTCTGGTAGAAGTAGGAATAATTAACAGTCAGTAGAGCATTTAATTAAATTGCTTTGTAGTAATTGTTCCAGCTCTTTACACTCTGAGTTCAAATCCCACCGCATCTACCCCACCACCACTACCACAACTACCACCACCACAACTACCGCCAACACCACCACCACAACGACCACCAGCACAACAACTACTATTACCACCACAGCTACTGCTACATTACCACAACCACCACAATCACTAATTATAAGCAATCCCAGACTTTTCATCTACCCCGGGTACATCTGAATACCCTACACAATCTCATACCTATACTATACATCTCTACAACCCTGGGTAATATGATCTCACTCTCACAGTGCAGTCTCTTATATTCTGTTACTTGTTTCAGTCATTTGGCTGTGGCCATGCTGGAGCACCGCCTTGAAGTGTTTTTGTCGAACCATTCAACCCCAGGACTTGCTTCCTTTTTTTTTCAAGCCTAGTATTTATTTTATTGGGCTCTTTGCCAAACTGCTAAGATACAGGGATGTAAACACACCAACACCAGTTGCCCAGTGATGATGGTGGGGACGGACAAAGACACACACATATGTGTATATATATATATATATATATATATATATATATATATATACACACAATGAGCTTCTTTCAGTTTCCATCCACCAGATCCACTCACAAGGCTTTTGTTGGCCCAACACTACAGTAGAAGACATTTGCGCAAGTAACTTAACTGTTTGGCAAAAGAGACCGATAGAATTCCTGTGTGATTCAGTTGTTATTTCTAGTGGTGTATGCAACTGCACAATGGCTTTCATTTGCTTGTGTATGTGTGGTAGTGTTTGCATGTTCGTACGTGCATGCATGTCTGTGTATGCATGTGCGTGTGTGTGTGTGTGAGAGAGAAAGAGAGAGATATGATGTGCCACAGTGGGGTGAGGGAAGAGGATGGTGATGTTATAATGGATTAAATCTAGTTTGACACTAATGTGATAGCCGTGGTAGTAGTGGCATCGTCTTTGATGGTGGTGGTGGTAGGGATGGTGGCGACTCTGGTTGTAGTGGTGGTGGTTGCTGTGTTTATGGCAGTGGTGGTGGTTGTGGTAGTGATGGTGGTGGTTATAGTTGTGGTGGTGGTAGATCTTTTAGTCTGTTAACTGCAGACAATATGAGATATACAGGATTAGGTGTTGATAGATTAACTCTGGACTGGTTGTAATATGGTGTGTATGGGAGAAAGTGCATGAGAGAGGAGATAGTGTGTGTGTGTGTGTGTGTGTGTGTGTGTGTGTGTGTGTGTGTGTGTGTGTGTGTGTGTGTGTGTGTGTGTGTGTGTGTGTGTGAAGGAGAGAAAGGGGTGGGGTGTATAGATTAACTTTGGACAGAAGATGAGAGAGAGGTGTAATGGATTAACCTTGGATTGGCTATCAGAAAATAGTTATGGGAGGGAGAGAGAGGTGGGGCTGCTGGATTAGTTCTGGACAGGCTCTAAAAGAGCGATGGTGGAAGGAGAGAGGGCTGTTTAATTTTGGACTTAACGGTGTGTGTGTGTGTGTGTGTGTGTGTGTGTGTGTGGTGGGTTAGTGTAGATTAACAAGAAAGGTGAAACATTTTGACACTGTTTACTTAATCTTTTTGACCAACATGATGATGATATTCGGACCCATGATATTTATGATCAAAAGCATTCCAGCTATGACCATCCTCACTTTTTAGGGATACGTATGCTAAGACTTTACTGATTTAGAATAGAAATGATATCAAGAATTAAAGGGGCTGAAGAAGAGTATTACAAATCCAACAATCTTAATCTCCTTTCTGTCAATACCTGAAATGTAAGATTTCTTCCCTGAAGATGGAAGCTAGTATCACCTGACAATGAAATCAATTTACAATCATTATTTTGGCCCATCAATCCCCCAGAAACAGCTGTTGGATTTCTAATACTCTTCTTCGACCCCTTTAATTCTTGATATCATTTCTATTCCATGCAAGTCGGGCCCTTTTGTACGTAAGCATATACTTTGTGTATCAACCTGCCTAACTTGCTTATCCTTACATTTACTCCTCTCTCTCTCTCTCTCTCTCTCTCTATATATATATATATATATATATATATATATATATATATATATATATATAGTAATGAATTACTAGGGATCCATGGTTATAGCTGAGATGCTATTTATGGAGCCATTGCAGATAATATACATCTATTATATATATATATATATACATGTATGTGTGTGTGTGTGTGTGTGTGTATGTATAATAGATATATAATATCTGCAATGGCTCGATAACTAGCATCTCAGCTATAACCTTGGAGCCCTAGGAATTCATTACAGCACTTACCTAGCATATCTAATCATCTAGATCACCTGTGAACTAAACCCCCATACTTTATATAACAGATAGATAGATAAATAGATAGGCAGAGGCTTCTCCATTGGCATATGTAGATAATGATGGTGGTGGAGGCAAAGCTAGTGGTGGTGGTTGTGGTGGTTTTATTTATTCTAAATTCTTTAGTTTTAACCTATTTGTTGATAACATTTCAGAAGCATGCTTCATATTGTGTACTTATACATGTAGTTTGTGCAAATATGTGTGTGTGAATGAGAGAGAGAGGGAGACAAAGAGTGTGTGTGTGTGTGTGTGTGTGTGTGTGTGTGTGTATGTATGTGCTGATTGTTAGTACTGTTTAATTCCATATCCCACTTTGAGCTGGTCTCTAAGTTTATTCATTCACATTGTTTTGAATTAATAAGGCATTATTTCTTAGCTTCAAGAAGTTGATTACATGATTGTTTATTTTAAGAATGACTTTGTAGAATATGTGTGAGAGGTCAAATCTGGCTGGTTTGAACTTAAAACAAGGTAGACTATTTGGGCTGGATATGGCCAGTTTAAGACCTAAAGGGTTAATGACCTCATAAAAGAATGCTACAGAGTGGAGTACTCAGGTAGATATTGACTCCAGACTTGGGCATGCAGTGGTAGTGCTGAAAGTGATGAACAGTGTCTGGAATAACACATTGATTAGCAACCATATGAAGATTCTGCTCTGCCAGAGTATTGTCTTGCCAAAAACAGTCTACAGGGGAGAAACTTGGAAAATGACTGCAAGATTACTCAGAGGTTGGATGCATTTCACCAATATTAAAGCAATCCATCTGTTCCAGTTGATTTGATCAACGGAACAGCCTGCTCATGAAATTAATGTGCAAGTGGCTGAGCACTCCACAGGCATGAGTACCCTTAATGCAGTTCTCAGGGAGATTCAGTGTGACACAGAATGTGACGGGGCTGGCCTAAACGTTGGAGGTGTCAGTGTAGTCATACATAGATACAGATACCCTTTTGATACCCTCATGTTTGATACTGCAGCACAACCGGGATGTAATCGCTGGCGTGGGAGACAGAGAGAAGCTACAGCACTCCTTTGTTGGTACATTTTTACAGCTGAACAGACAGGAATAATATGAAATGAAGTGTCTTGTTCATGGTTACAACACACTGCCCTGACAAAGAATTGAAATCGTGACCTTATGATCATGAGGTAAACATCCTAACCACTAGACCGTGTTCCTTCATAATGCAAAACCTTATCTATTATGTAATATAAAAATGTTATACCATGTAATGCTTCTGTGTATGTCTTATGTTATTAACACACATACACACACACAGATATATATATATATATATATATATAGGTATATTCTATGATTGTTACAAATAATGTTTGTGTGTATATATAAACTGTATTAATTTTATGTATATATGTTATGTATACATATGTATAACATACACAACAAATTCATGCGTGTGTGTATATTTATACACACACACATTTGTTTTATTTAGTCTTGGATATTTTTAACTTAATTCCTCCCCACCTCATTAACACACCCACATACTCCCCACCCCACATACTCCCCACCCACATAACCACCACCACCACTATCACAACCACCCGCTCCCCCGGTTCAGTGACCCACCACCACCACCACCACAACCACCTAGCACTCAACCATCCCAAGATGTGTATTTTCACCATCGTGTTCTTCACAACCGATATATTTCTCATCTCGTTCTGCGTTACCATGGTGATTTGTGTTCTAGCAATTTGTTTCCTGATTCCAAGTGGCAGAAAATAATCAATAAATTAGCAATCTGAGGGAGGGGAAGGGGACGGAGAGATTATTTTGGTTTGTCTTTTTTTTTTTCAAGTCCTTTTTTTTAATATTTGTGTTTTTTGTCTTTCCTCGTGTGTGTGAGACTCTCGTTGTCTCTGTCTCTTTGCCCTCTCTCTCTCTCTTTGTCTCTTTATTTATATAGGTACGTATATGCGTATGTACATTCGTGTCTGTTTACATTCTCTCAACGAGATCCCTTTTATAACTACGAAAGACAGGAACTGTTGACAGTGATATTATTTGGTAATGACGAAGAGGGTGTCAGTAATGATATCAGTGATGGTGATGATGATGATGATGATGATGGTAATTATGGAGACAATAATGGTGACGACATTGGTGGTAAGGATGATGATGATGATGATTAGGGTGATGACAACAACGACGATGATGATGATGGTGATGATGACGACGACGACGATAGTGATGATGATGACGACGACGACGACGACGACAATAGTGATGATGATGACGAT
>NC_069002.1:4144089-4145055 GCF_001194135.2 Octopus bimaculoides | reverse complement strand
CGACGACGACGACGACAATAGTGATGATGATGACGATGACAACGTTAGTGATGATGATGATGACGACGACGATGACAATAGTGATGACAACAACAATAGTGATGATGACAACAACGATAATGATGATGATGATGATGGAAGTTATGACTTTATTTTCTTGGCCTCGAAATAGAATTTGAACTCAGAACATAAAGGGCCAGAAGACAGCTGCTAAGCATTTCGTCTGACCCGTTAATTCTTCCAGTTTGCTGCCTTCATAATAATCATAATAATGGTTTCAAATTTTGGCACAAGGCCAGCAATTTCAGAGGAGGAGGTTAGTTGATTACATTGACCCCCAGTGTTCAACTGGTACTTATTTTTGTCAACCCTGAAAGGATGAAAGGCAAAGTCAACCTCAGCAGTATTTGACTTCTGAACATAAATTCAGGAGAAATGATTGCTAAGCATTTTGTCTGACGCACTAACGATTCTACCAGCTTACTGCCTTAATAATAATAATTATTATTATTATTATTATTATTTATTATTATTAAAACAGCCAGCTGGCAGAATCAAAATGCTTAGCGGTATTTTGTCTGCTGCTACATTCTGAGTTCAAATTCCGCTAAGGTCAACTTTGCCTTTCATCCTTTCAGGGTCAGTAAATTAAGTACTAGTTAAACTCTGGGGTCAATATAATTCTCCCCTCTCCCCAAAATGGCTGCCCTTGTGCCAAAATTTGAAACCATTATTTTCATCATCATTATTATAATCAAGGCAGTAAACCGGCAGAATTGTTAGCACATCAGGCGAAATGCTTTGTGGAATTTCATCTGTCGCTACGTTCTGAGTTCAAATTCTGTTTTCATCATCTTTTTCGGGTCGATAAATTGAGTACCAGTCAAGTACTGGGGTCAGTGTGATCGACTTACCCTTCTCCACAAATTTCAGACTTTGTGTCTATAGTAGAATGGATTATTATTA
>NC_069002.1:4140605-4141438 GCF_001194135.2 Octopus bimaculoides | reverse complement strand
TAGCCTGTTCACAGTGCATCTAGGATCACATTATCCAACGTTACATTTTTTGCCAAAACTGGTAAATTTAAGATTCGAGTGCGAATTGGCTGCTATTTCTAGAAAATCGTGCGATTAGGCCAGAGGCTCTCCTTTCCTCTCTCTCGCTCTCACTCCCCTTCTCGCCTTCGCTTTCACTCTCCCTTCCTCCCCCCCTCACTCAACACACCTTCTTCCTTCCCACACATCCCTCCCACACACGTGCGCTCACTCATACACCCACTTACCTCTCCCTGCTCTTCTGCCTTCTCTCTCGCACCTGTCCTCACACCCTCACATCTGTCTCTCTCTCTCTCTGTCTGTCTCTTTTCTATTGCTGGCTTTTGTTGTTGTAATAATAGGGATATAACTAACTGCTTGTGGTGGCGGCGGTAGTTTTAGTGGTGCTGCTGCTTGTGGTGGTGATACTAACAGTACCAGCATTGCAATAGTGGTTGCAGCAAGCCTATAATGGTCCCACTGTTGATGTTGTGGTAGAAGTAATAGCAGGAATATTATTACATGTTATGACTACTACTACTACTACCACCACTACTACTACTACTATTATTATTACGTAGTGTAGGCGGTGGTGGAGACAGTGGTTATAGTTGGAATTATATCTAGCACCTGAATATCATGTCTGAGATGGAGAATCAACAAAAGATTCCGTTGACCAATGTCTCGGAAGAAAGACAGGTTGTGTTTGGAGGTAGGATATATATCTATATATTGTAATATTTCTACCTTTAGATCTTGCATTGTCATATATATATATATATATATATATATATATATATATATATATATATATA
>NC_069002.1:4136593-4139093 GCF_001194135.2 Octopus bimaculoides | reverse complement strand
ATTATTGTTATTACTATATTTATCCTCCAAAACTGGTATCGCCAGTTGGCATCGTTCGACTGTAGCTGGCATAATAGAATAAGAGGTTTTATATGCATATTGAGAATGTTTCCCATAAACAAAATTAAATGATGCCTTTCCTGTTGCCAACCCTCACGTTTCCAAGCAAGGGAGATAATATTTCTCCATGGCCAGACATGTTTTTGCAGAATATTGGAAATGAATGACATTTCTTATATTATGACGATAACTGGGATGTCCTTCAATTATTTTTATGGGAAACATTGTTTTTATACATATATATATATATATATATATATATATATATATAGATAGATCGCTGACCACTACATTTATATTTTTTTCTCCTTGTTTCTCTCCTTATTTCTTTCTGTGTTCCTTTCAGTTGAAGAGCGTAGGCTCGAAACGTCAAAGACTTCCTATATTCCCGAGCGTTAAACTAGTACATCAATTTGTTGTTTACACCACCTGTCTTCGTCTGTTGTTTTTTTCGTAAATTCTCCCATATATATATATATAAGTGTATGTATTCATCCAGTGCGATTTATATCTTAAATTGTATGACAAGTAACCAGTGTCTAGAACTCCATGTGTATTTCTGTGTATGTATTGGAAATTGTATCCTTTGTTATAAAGTCCGTATTTAGTGTTATACAGTGTGCATGTAGAAAACAAAACAGGGAGCTCATTCATGTCTTGCTTTACACACACATGAAATGCTTAGCATTTCTTTCAGTTCTTTGCATTCTAAGCGCAAATTCTTCTGAGGTTGTCTTTGCCTTTCGTTCTTTCAGAGTCAATAAAATAAGAACCTTTGGTGCATAGGGACCAATATAACTGACTGGCACATTGCCCCCCTCCCCACCCTACGACCACCAAAAAGAATTTCAGGATTTGTGCTTTTAGTAGAAAGAAAGAAAAAATAATTCTGTTTTTTTTTTTCTGTTTGTCTTTTCAGCTGCAGGTGAGACCTATGAAGGTTTGGGAGTCTGTGGATGGGTGTTAACCATTTTGTCATGGTTACTGGTATTTGCAACCATTCCATTCTCCCTTATGCTCTGTTTCAAGGTGAGTCAGAATTTTAACCTGTGTGGCAGCATCAGCTTCCTCTTCCTCTTCTTCTTTTTCCATTCCTCTTCTTCTTCCTCCTGCTCTTCCCATATGGAAAAATCTTTCAACTGTGACTGGAAATATTTGTGCTATATTTCAGGATTTCTATTCCTGTCATGAGTGATTGTGTGTCTAAACAGAAGCAGTTACACCACAGAAAAGTCATTTTAGCCAACTAAAAACACAAAAAAGAATAAGACTATCAAATTACTCTTAAATTACACTGGCATGACTGTGCGGTAACAAGTTTGCTTCCCAACTACATGGTTCGGGGTTCAGTCCCATGGCATGGTACCTTTGAGAAGTGCCGTCTACTCTAGCTTTAAGTCAACCAAAACCTTGTAAGTAGATTTGGTAGATAGAAGCTGAAAGAAGCTCATATATATGTGTGTATGTATGTATATATATATATATATATATATATATATATATAATTGTTAAAGAGCGCAACAAATGTTAAGGCAAGGCAAACATCTCAAGTCATATACATTATTATTAATGGAAAAAATTCAGTCTTACAGCTGTTTCTGGGATGTTCCGTCATCAGAGACAAATAGAGAAAATGAGAAGGGTATAGATTAATGTAATCCGTTACAGCACTTACCTAGTGTACCTCGCCGTTTAGATCATCTGTGAACTAAACCCCCACACTTTTAGTGGTTCAGCAAAAGAGACTAAGTTCTAGCATTTCGCTCAGCATGCCAACAATTCTGCCAGCTCACTGCTTTACAACCTTAATAATTAATAATAGATTATTATTATTATTGTTATTATTATTATTAATAATCTGTTCTCTAAAGTCAATCAATCGCATGGCTCCCGAGTTTCACCATAGGCGTAGATGACATTAGTGAATGTCATTGATACTATATGTCATCTCTCATTCATAATTACACATCGTAATTATCTGCCTGGCATAGTTTATTACATTTGCGTCAATAGCTCTCATTAAATCTCTGGTTGCTTTGATTAACTGATGAAACCAACTCTCACTGGACTATTAAGAAGCCATTATCGTTATTATCATTATTATTATTATTATGGGAGATATTTACCATATAAATATATTCATAAAACATTGATTTATCAATTGTGTAGAAGCACTTTCTATCTATCACTTTCCTTGCTTTCTGTCTTTGTATCTTGCTTTCTCTCCCCCTCTATCTATCTATCTGCCTATCTATCTATCTATCTATCTATCTATCTGTATGTCAGCCAGTCCAATCTATCTATCTGTCTATCTATCTATCTATCTGTCTATCTATCTATCTATCTGTCTATCTATCGGCCTATCTGTCTGTCTATCGGCCTATCTGTCTGTCTATCGGCCTATCTGTCTGTCTATCGGCCTATCTGTCTGTCTATCGGC
>NC_069002.1:4131364-4135890 GCF_001194135.2 Octopus bimaculoides | reverse complement strand
CTATCGGCCTATCTGTCTGCCTATCGGCCTATCTGTCTGCCTATCGGCCTATCTGTCTGCCTATCGGCCTATCTGTCTGCCTATCGGCCTATCTGTCTGCCTATCGGCCTATCTGTCTGCCTATCTGTCTATCTATCTGCCTATCTTGTTTTTGCTTTCTGTTTGTCTAAATCTGTCTATTTATCTGATTATGTATTTGTTCACTCTTTTTCTTTTTCTCTATTTCTCTCGTTCTCTCCCTCCTCATGCTTTGAAAATGGCAAATTCATTTTTTAGTTTCTGTCATTTTTTATAAATTCATTTTTTAGTTTCTGTCTATCCACATGGTTGGAAAGCAAACTTTTTACCACACAGCCAGATCTACAATGAACATACACACACACATAGATATTCATTTCTACTCTGGGCACAAGGCCTGAAATTGTGTTTTTTATTATTTTATTATTCTAGTTGTTGAACCACCTGAACTCCCCACTAATTTTATTAGTATGAAAGTGGTCGAGTATTCCACACTCCCCACCTTACCCCCACTCCATATAAATCTACACATATACTTTATAAACCATAAAAACCAATTGATAACGAAATTTTAAAAATCTCATAAAATACAAATTTATTTTCCAAAATGCAGGTTGTCCAAGAATATGAACGTGCAGTGATATTTCGTCTTGGAAGGCTGTTGTCTGGTGGTGCCAAAGGACCAGGTACATTGTCTTATCTTATTTTTGATGTTATATACATAAATACATATATTCTTTTATTCTTTTCATTCATATGACTGCGGCCATGTTGGAGCACCACCTTTAGTTGAACAAATCAACCCCAGAACTTATTCTTTGCAAGCCTAGTACTTATTCTATCGGCATGCCTGGGTTTTTCCTAACATGCCCACTACAACAGAATCGTGATCCTAAAACCAAGGTGCCACATAAAATAACATTAGTGTGGGTGCTGGTGCCACGTAAAAAGCACCTGCTACATTCTGTTGAGTGGTTTGTCATTAGGAAGGGCATCCAGCTGCAGAAACAAAGCAAAAACAGACTATGGAGCCTGGTGTGGTCCCTGACCCTGCCAAGCTGTCCAACTCATACCAGCATGGAAAACAGACATTAAATGTTATTGATGATGATGATGATAAACGATGTATATATTGTCTTTTCTTCTCTCTCTCTCTCTCCCTCTCTATGCTTTCATATCTTACCATTTTTGTTTCCTTCTAGGAATCTTTTTCGTGTTACCTTGTGTTGAGAGTTACACCAAAGTTGACCTGCGTACGTTGTCATTTGATGTGCCACCCCAAGAGGTGAGTTTGTATAAAGTATCACACTTTCATGTGTGTGCATTTATATTCAATGTATGTCTGTGCATGTGTCTATTTGTGTATGTTTTTGTGTGTGAGACATACCACCGCACATGAATCTGTATAAAACTCATGTACCTGTTTGTCTATATTGTAGGTGTTGAGTCGTGATAGTGTGACAGTGTCCGTCGATGCAGTTGTCTACTATCGGGTCTCAAATCCCACCATATCAGTTGCTAATGTCGAGAATGCTCACCACTCTACCCGACTTCTCGCCCAGACAACCCTGCGAAATATGCTGGGCACTAAAAATCTATCAGAAATCCTAACAGACAGAGAGGCAGTAAGTCAAGGAATGCAGGTTAGTTATGTTTTGTTTTTGTTTTTTCTTGTTGTGCTACCCAATCCAGGAATCAAACAAACGACTTTATTATCTTGAGAGCAACTTTAGCACACCGAGCGGAATGTATTTCGTCTGCCACTATGTTCTGAGTTCAAATTCTGGCAAGGTCGACTTTGTCTTTCATCCTTTCAGGGTCAATAAAATAAGTACCAGTTACACACTGGGGTCGATGTAATCGACTATCCCCTCCCCAAATTTTCAGGCCTTGTGCCAACAGTAGAAAGGATTATCTTCAGAGCAACATCTTAACCACTACACCACACACCTCAGCATGTGTGTGTGTGTGTGTATGTACTTGTGTGCTTGTCCATGTCTTTGTGTTGACACCCTTACCAAGCATAAATTTTAGCATATCTGTGCATTTGACAGCATGCACTGCATATCTTGTCAAATTTACATATCTTTGCTTTTGAAAGCTTTTCATTAATGAAACGATTTTTTGACAGCTTGTTATTAATGAGACAAACAATATCTAGTTTATGCACAATGCTGTGCAAACATGAAACCTTTAAATCTGATAAAACCTCACATTCGGTGAAATAAGCATATGAATACATTCCATTTGTGCTATTTTCTTCAGCACAATAACTGCATGTATATGCGTGTGTGTGTGTTGTGTGTGTAATACATGTTTTATGTATATGTGAATGTTTTATATACAGGCATGGCAGTGTGGTAAGAAGCTTACTTCCCAACCACATGGTTCAGGGTTCAGTCCCACTGCGTGGCACCTTGGGCAAGTGTTTTCTACTATAGATAAATACACATACATGTATGTGTCTTTGTGTCTGTTTGTCACTCCTCTACTGCTTGACATCCAGTGTTGGTGTGTTTACATCCCTGTAACCTAGCAGTTCAGCAAAAGAGACCAATAGAATAAGTACTAGGCTTTAAAAAAATAAGTCCTAGGATTGATTTGTTCAGCTAACAAAAAAAAAACCTTCAAGGCAGTGCTCCAGCGTGGCCATAGTCAAGTGACTGAAACAAGTAAAGAATAAATGGTAAAGATATTCTTTTCTACTCTAGGCACAAGGCTCGAAATTTTGGGGGAGGGGGCCAGTCAGTTAGATCGACCCCAGTACACAGCTGGTACTTAATTTATCAACCCCGAAAGGATGAAAGGCAAAGTTAACCTCGGCAGAATTTGAACTCAGAACGTAAAGACAGACGAAATACCGCTAAGCATTTCACCCGGCATGCTAACGTTTCTGCCAGCTCCCACCACCTTCTAAGGGTAACTATATTAAATATTGTTTCTCTCTTTTTCAGTCCGCTCTAGATGATGCAACAGAGAACTGGGGTATCCACGTGGAGAGAGTTGCTATGTAAGTGTTTATTGATTGCATGTCTCATGTTAATTATGCATCAGTCTGATGACATTGTGTGACACAAATTTTGTCCTTGGATTTCCTATTTGCTGACCCCTAGAAAATTATGAAAAAGGGCCAATATTTCCTTCAACCTTTGCTTTTGTTATGATATTTAGTCAAACGCCAAAGAATCCCTTTCAACACACGGCTATGATGTTCCCTGACTACACTCACTCATGTTCAGAGATGCTTCAGTAAATTGGCACTGAATCTGTCTGAAGCGTAATGGAAAATAGATTGGTTTCAAAACATTGATGTCCAGGTCACAAGAGCAAAGTTTGAAGGGAATAGTAGTCACTTCCTTTGATTTCTAGATAGAAACAAACAGGAGATAACACCTACTGACCAAAGACGAAAAAAAAAGGAAAAAACATTTTGTTCCACAGTGTTATCAATCTGATGATATAATGAATTGCCTTCACATAATGTGTGTGTGTGTGTTTAGGACACATGTAAATATATTTGTTATTCTTGATCTAAGCCAAGAAAGCTAATTATCTTCTATGTTAAGTTGATAAACTCAGATATCTGTTATATTATAATTTTTGTATACTCGTTGTCTTCTCTCCACAGAAAAGACGTCCGGTTACCAGTTCAGTTACAGAGAGCAATGGCTGCAGAGGCTGAAGCATCTAGAGAAGCAAAAGCTAAGGTCAGTGACCAATTATTATTTCCTAGTTCTGTGTGTGACTGTGTCTCTATGATTCTGTGTGTGTGTGTGTGTGTGTGTGTGTGTGTGTGAATATGTACATAGACATGCAACTATTATGTGTACCTGTGAAGATATGTATGTATGTGTATAAATTAGATAGGATTTTTTTGCATTTTGCATTAATGCAGGTATGTTAGTGATTTATTTGTTATTGAATATAATAATATAAATTATTTACATGTTTTTAAGTTACGAAACAACCTGTTGTGATATTAGAAATTTTTTTATTGTTAAATAAAATCTCATAAAACTATTTCTCTGTTTATGCCTAGGGTAGAAAAGAATATACTGTGCTTGTGTAAACCTCTCAAGCCAAGTGAAACCGTGGTCGATGGCGGTGTCGGGTCAATGGCACCTGTGCCATGGCAGGTTAAAAGCATCCACTACACTCTTGGAGTGGTTGGCATTAGGAGGGGCTTCCAGCTGTGGAAACCTTGCCAAATCAGATTGGAATCTGGTGCAGCTCCCTGGCTTATCAGTTTTCAGTCAAACCATCCAACCCATGCCAGCAGGGAAAGCAGACGTTAAACGATGATGATATATATATCTATATATATAAAATAGATGTCTGTTTGTGTGTGTGTGTATGGTCGTTATGCATTTCCACATTTTTCAACAGATTTCACTCAAACTATATATATATATTTTTCTTTTTATTTCCTTTCCAGGTAATTGCTGCTGAAGGCGAACATCAAGCTTCTCGTGCCCTCAAGGAAGCAGCTGACGTCATCAATGAGTCCC
>NC_069002.1:4125258-4130970 GCF_001194135.2 Octopus bimaculoides | reverse complement strand
TCTATGTAAGTTGTTGAACCTGCAAGAAATAGTAGTCAAATTCTCCCTCAAATCACACCCTACTGTCCTAGATGAAGAAAGGATATACATTGGATAATGTAGTCATATATATGTGTGTATATATAAGGTGGGATGGTCGTGGATGGAACACATTTCAACATAAATTTACTCAGCAACAATACAACAAAAGGAAGTGAAAACCCCTGCCCCACTGTCACCCCCCCCCCGGGACAATGAGATTCGAGACGATTAACTTAAAATCATGTTTGTTATTGCTTTTATTTCTGAATAATTTATTCAAACAAATTATTGTTCTGGTAGTCTTATGACAATACAGCCTGTTAGAAATAGCAGCCAAACGTCCCTCTAATCACACCCTGCTTCAGTGATTCTCAAACAATGTGCCACGAGATGTGACTAGGTGTTCCGCATGGTGTAGCTAGATGCATCACAAGAGGAAGCTAGGTGCACTGATGTAGCTAAGTGCATCGCAAGATGTAGCTGGACACACCAATACATGCAGCTAGCTGTGCTATGAGATGTAGCTAGTTATTCTCCAAGATGCATGTAGATGCACTGTAAGATGCAGCTAGTCGTGCTGCAAGATGCAACTAGGCCTGTGGCAGGACATGGCAAAGCACGCTGCAAGATGCAGCCAGGTCTGCTGCAAAATGTAAGGTGCAGCTAGGCCTACTGCAAGACATAGCAAGGCATGCTGCGAGAAGCAGCTAGGCATATTGCATGATGCAGCTTGCATGATGCAGCTTGCATGATGCTGCAAGAAATGGCTGTACATGTGAGTTATAACCAGGCGTACCATGAAATGCAATGTGCATGCTGCAAGATGTGGCTAAGCATTTTGTAAGATGCAGCTTGGCTTGCCACAAGATATGACTACAACTGATGTAAGGATGTTGCTGGACACACTGCAAGGTGCAACCAGGTATGCTGCAAGATATAGCAAGTCTAGAGATATGGCTAGACTTGTCTTGAGATGTGGTTAGGTGCAATGCAAGATATAGATTGGTGTATCGCAAAAATGAAATTATATTTTAGAAATGGGAAAAATATAAATTGAAGTTTCAAGCATTGTTTATTGAATAAAGAATTATGGAGTTCATTAATTATATATAATTTAGAGAATTTAGATTTATTTATAGGCTAAAATATATAAGGGACCTTTGGTTTAATGCATAGTAAAATATTTTATTTGTTCTGAAGTATTTCTCAAGTAAAAATGTTTCGGAATTACTGTCTTCACATAGAGATATTTATGTATGTGTCTGTGTGTGTGTATATATATATAACATGGGATAGTCATGGCTGGAATACCTTTAATCATAGGTTTGTTCAATCAGGGCTGACCTGGGGCTAAATACCTACCTACATTATTTGACACCGATACGTAGGTGTGTGTATGTGTGAGCATGAGTGTGTATTTATATGTATGTATGTAGAAGGCACCTGGTTTAATGACTACAGTATTTGGCACACGATCGTGAAGCCATGGGTCCTATTCCGGTGGTACATTATGTTCTTAATCAAGACATTTTATTTTTCATTGCTCCAGTTCACTCAGCTGGTAAAAATGAATTGTACCTGTAGTTCAAAAGGGCCAGTTTTGTCACATTCTGTGTCACACTGAATCTCCCTGAGAATTACATTAAGGGTCTGCATGTTTGTGGAATACTCAGCCACTTAAATGTTAGTTTCATGAGCAGGCTGTTCTGGTGATCGTATCAACTGGAACCTTTGCCATCATGACCGACAGAGAGCCAGGTATATATATATATATATGTGTGTATATCTTGAAACATGCCTGTTTATAATAAACATTGTTAACAAATAATTAACCCTTTAAGTTTGGGAGTTGTTAATTAAGCAATTTATGACCCTGTATGAACACTTGCATACATTATTGAGCAGGAATATTTAATTAACCAATAGCTGTAAATTAATGAAGCTGGGTCTTGATTAATTTTGCATTTGCATTTTTGTTGAAGCTGTAACTTATCATTGTTGCTCATGTTGTTGTTGTTATTATTATTATTATTGTTGTTGTTGTTGTTGTTGTTATTATTATTATTGTTGTTGTTATTATTATTAAGGATGTTGGATCGGCAGAATTGCTAAAGCATCAGCCTTGACGGGTTTTGTTCTGCTTCTTTATGTTTTGAGTTCAAATCCCACCAAGGTCGACTTTGCCTTTAATCCCTTGCAGCAGGGAGGGAGGAGGGGGGTGTTGATATAATTAAGTACCGGTCAAGTACTAGGGTTAATGTACTCCAACTATCCTTCTAAAAACTGCTGGCCTTGTTAAACGAGAAACAATTATCATTATTAGAACAGTGGAAGGCAAGTGAGCTGGCAGAATCGTTGGCACATTGGGCAAACCGCTTAGCAGCATTTCATCTGTCTTTACGTTCTGAGTTCAAATTCCACCAAGGTTGACTTTGCCTTTTATCCTTTTGGGGTCAATAAATTAAAGTACCAGTTGATTAACCCCATTCCCCCAAAATTGCTGGCCTTGTACCAAAATTTGAAATTATTGTTATTATTATTATTATTATTGAATGGGCAGAGTGAGCTGGCAGAATCATTAGCACGCCGGATGAAATGCTTGATAGCATTTCGTCCACCTTTACATTCTGAGTTCAAATGCTGCTGTGGTCGACTTTGCCTTTCATCCGTTCAGGGTCGATAAAATAAGTACCAGTTGAGTACTGGGACTGGGGTTCGATGTAATCGATTAGTCCCCTCCCCACAAATTTCAGGTCTTGAGCTTATAGTAAAAAGAATTATTATTATTATTATTATTATTATTATTATTATTATTATTAAAGCAGGGAACTAGCAGAAATGTTAGCATAGAGAACAAAAGTGCTCAGCAACATTTCCTTCAGCTTAACATTCCAAGTTCAACTTCCACCGAGGTTGACTTTGCCTTTCATCTCTGCGTGGTCAATTAAATAAGGTGCCTGCCAAGTAATTGACCAACCCTTCCCCTCAAAATTGGTGGCCTTTTGTCAAAAATTAGAAAGAGTTATTATTATTATCATTACTGCTGTTGTTTTGTTATAAACTCATTATTATGCGCATAACGATTGTGGTGGAGGGTTAGTGTGGCACATGTTGCGCTGTGTCCTTCAGCTAGTTTTGATCTCCACTCGGGACCTCTTCACTGATCCCCTTGTGGAAAGGGACATGCATTACAACATCTCCCCCTCGTTCCCACCCACCCCCACTCCCAAATAGTAAAATTTAAAAAAAAAAACAAATACAAAAAATAAACCTCAGGTTTCACACCTACAAAGAAGAAAAAAAATAATTATAGTGGGGAGGTGCAATTAATATAATTGTTGTTGATGTTATTGTTGAAACTTTTATTTTCTTTTTTCCTTTTTTTTTTCACCTTTATTTATTTATTAATTTCAATATTTCAAACAATATATTCATTTCGTGGCTTGATTTAAAGCCATGAATTAAAACTGAAGAAAAAAAAAAGAAAACAATTATATCATAGAAGATTCGTTTTAGCCATTTAACATCGCACAAAGTATGAAAAAAAAAAGGAAAAACAAGTTGTTATGCAACGGAAGCTGCCTCGGTTGGAAACCAGGTCATAGAGGTCTTAGAAGTGTGATGGAATTTCGTCACACTTCCAAGAATACAGTATTATTAAGAAATAAAAAGGGATGTAACCATAACAACTTTTTGTGTATTCTTAAATGGTTAAAGTAACTCTTCCATGATAGAATTGTTTATTTATTTTATATATATAGTAAAAATAAAATAACTCATAAAACCATAACTTATTGACATCATATTGTTTTTTGGCATCTTCTCCTAGTTTTGTAATCTCATACTAAATTCAGGGGTTTGTGTATGTATGTGTGTACACGTGCACCAGACAGAAAGGGCCTTTTTAAAAGTTTATTTACCCTAGGGATAGATAAAGATCCTTGTTGATATTTCATGCTGGAACCTAGGGGCCGATGTAATCGAATAGTCCCCTCCCATCAAAAAACTGCTAGCCTAGAATTTGAATCCATCATAGCTATTATTGGTAAGGGCATTGAACTGGCAGAACTGTTATAGCATGCAGGACAAAATGCTTAGCAGCATTTCTCCTGGTTCTCCATGTTTTGAGTTCAAATTCCACCGAGGTCAACTTTGCCTGCCATCCTTTTGGAGTTGGTACATTAAATACCAGGTCAACACTGGGGTTGATGTAATCAGCTTGCCCACCTGCTCAAAATTACAGGCCATGTGCCAAAATTAGAATCATTATTATTATTATTATTATTATTATTTAAGGTGTCAAGGTGGCAGAATCGTTAGCACGCTGGACAAAACGCTTAATGGTATTTCGCCCATTGCTACATTCTGAGTTCAAATTCCACTGAGGTCGACTTTGCTTTCATCCTTTCAGGGTCGATAAATTAAATACCAGTTACACACAGGGGTTGATATAATTGACTAGTCCCCTCCCCACAAATTTCAGGCCTTGTGCCTTTAGTAGAAAGGATTATTGTTATTATTATTATTATTCAAGGCAGTGAGCTGGCAGAGTTGTTAGCACGCTGGGCAAAATACTTTTGTCTGTCACTACGTTCTAAGTTCAAATTCTGCCAAGCTCGACTTTGCCTTTTATCCTTTCGAGGTTGATAAATAAAGTACCAGTGAAATACTGGGGTTGATGTAATCAACTAGTCCCTTCCCCTCAAATTTCAGGCTTTGCGCCTCCAGTAGAAAGGATTATTATTGGTGAGCTGGTAGAATAATTAAAGCATTAGAAAAAAAGCACTTTGCAATATTTTGTTTTGATGCTTTACATTCATAGTTCAAACCCCACCAAGATCAACTTTGTCCTTCATCCTTTCGAGGTTGATAAAATGAAGTAGCAATTAACTAATGAGGTCAATTAAACAGGCTATTCCCCAAACTTGCTGGCCATGTACCAAAATTTGAAACAATTATTACAAAGACAGAAGAGTCATTAGCACATCGGACAAAATGTTCTGACTCCTTAGGTTCCAAGTTCAAATTTCACTGAAGCTGACTTTGCCTTTCATCTTTTCAGGGTTGATAAAATAACTTAAAAATTTTTTTTTTTTTGATAAACTACCTTGTGTGGTGTTTGTCTCACCCAAGTTGCAAAGATAATCCCTTGCCATTTTTGCCATCATAAATATAGTGAGGTTTGGTCTGTCTGAAGTCAATAACACTATTCTTCACCAAATACACACGCATACACCCTTTCAATAATGTAAGTCCAACTAAACATCTCACTCATTAGACTGCAGCCATGCTACGGCACCACTTTGAGAAATTTTAATATTTCAGTTGAACACATATATTTATTTAAATACATATAAATATATATATATATATTCAAATATATATTTATTTTATATATATATATTTATTTATTTTTATTTATTTATTTAAATATTTATATATATTTATTTATTTATATATATACTTAAATATATATATATATAAATATATATATTTATTTATTTATATATATATATATAAATATATATATTTATCTATTTATATATATATATAAATATATATATTTATTTATTTATATATAAATATATATATTTATTTATTTATATATATATAAATATATATATTTATTTATTTATATATAAAAATATATATATTTATTTATTTATATATATATAAATATATATATTTATT
>NC_069002.1:4114645-4120191 GCF_001194135.2 Octopus bimaculoides | reverse complement strand
TTATATATATATATATATATATAAATATATTTATTTATTTATATATATATATATATATAAATATATTTATTTATTTATATATATATATATATAAATATATTTATTTATTTATATGATTTCGCATGCTATAACCTATCTTATTCAGATTAACTAGGGGAAGAATAACTAACAAGAAAACACACACATCCTCTCAAGTAAATCTCCCTCGTTAATGCATGTTTTACGTAGATAAATATAAGAAATAATTATGATTCAGTTGTATAAGGTACTTAGGTAGATGCACCTGAGCAATCCAGTATTATTTGCAAGGCTCAAAGTAAGGTGGATAAAAATCAAATAAGTGACAAAGATGTCCAGATATTAGTGAAATGCAGTGGCTTCGGACGTCTCCATTTAATCAAACAATGCAAGCATTACATCAATTTGAAATACAGCGCCATCTTCAGTGCCACATTAGTAACAACATGGAATTCTTTCCTTCTCTAGCTCTGATGAAATACTTGCTAAAAATTATAATAGTATATCTTGACTGTTAAAATGTAATGCATTAATACCTTGATAGCCTTGTTACTTATTTGAGATATATATACATACACATAATGTGAGAATAATTTATCAAAATTATGGCATTATTAGCTAACTAGTCTACATGTAACAGCTATGATTATAAAATAATAATATTGATAATACTTTAACATTTACAATAGCAATAATTTAGTTATACTGAATGAATATTTAGTAGTAATTACAGTATAATTAAACTCCTAAATCCTGCTAAGGCTAAGTCTACCTCTGGTTGATTAAATAACGTACCAGCCATATATTGGGGGGTAGGATGTAATCAACTAACTTCCCCCACCTCAAATTTTCTGGCTTTGTGTGTAAATTTGTAACCATTCTGGTTTAAGTGTTATGAATGCCTTTTTCTGCTAAAGGCACAAGGCCTGCAATTTTGTGAGGAGAGGATTGAGTCGATTACATCGACACCCCACCACCATTGCTCAACTGGTACTTATTTTACTGACCATCCACCCCCACCGAAAGGATGAGGTCGACTTTGCCTGTCGTCCTTTCAGGGTGGATAAAATAAGTACCAGTTATGCACTAGGGTTGATGTAATCAACTTACACATTAGCCTAAGACTGCTGACCTTAACCCAAAACTTGAAACCATTAAACTATATAAATACAACATACATAACACTATATATATAAATATACATACAATATAAACTCCTAAATATTACAACATACATATAACAATATGATGTCAATATTATAATAACTCAATGTCAATATGAAACTCTTATAAATATTACTATAACATGCATATAACAATATGGTGTTAATATTGTAACAACTCATAAATACTATTAATAACATGCATATAACAAATAAAAAAAAATATCATTTGTTCCAGTTTTTTAATAGAATTTATTATAAATAAAGCTTTAAAATATGTTTCTGTTAAGTTTGACTTCTTGGAGTTTTTTTTTTTTTTGGTTTCTTCTGATAATTGTTTATTTTTAAAAATTCATTTTTCAATGTTTCAGCAGGTAAATATTTGGCTGGTATGTCTAATGAACATACAATGTAGAGCTCACAGTAGATAATTGAATGTTTGTTAAACATATAGATATTATGGAACTGGCAGCAAATAACCTGTATGTTTATATAGCATAACAGCCATTATAAGACATCTTTTATGTATACATGTATCTACACGACAGCCAGTATCTTGAGCCAAGAGTAGAGGCCTGTCTGTTTATTAAACAAAGATGTTACATAGTTAACAGCAGACATCAGGATGCATGTATGGTTGGCAGTATGTTGAGATAACAGCACGCGCTATCTGTATGTTTATGTAATGTTCGTTGTGTAGAGGTACCACCACCACCTTGGGCAAGTTTAAGTCTACAGTGTTACAATCATCGAGACCCATGTTTTCAGTTTGTAAACAACCTCAAAGCATCTTGCATTAAATATAACAACTGCCCTTCTACAAGCTGTAAATGTAAAGCTAGCTATATCCACAGCCTCTCCATATGGAGATATTGCCACCACTACTACCCTTATAATTGATAATTGGACTAGTGAATGTTTGTAGTAGTAGTAATTACAGTATACTGTAGTTATACTGTAATTATAACTAAAGTATAATTACAGTAAAAAGGCATTCCAACCACGACCAACTAGTTATTTTTGCATATCAAGGACTAGATTATCTAGTGTGTTCCGTTCCCTGCTTAAGATTGTATGGTGAGAGGTTTGAGAGATATTTGACTACTCTTTCTAACAGGTCAAGCAAACATGTAGGTGCTTGGTTCTCCACTGACCGATGGAGGTGGAGGCAGTGGTGATGGTTCCATGGGGTAGTTGAGGGGGTGGGAGAGAAGCCTCTAGTATGATGTATTACATGTAATGATGTTGATTTTAAAATGTCGGCAGGTCTAAAAAAAAAAAACGAAATTTATTGCACTTTATACAACAAAAATATATGCAACAGTGATCGAGAATGAACTCTGTCACCATGTCTTCATGTCTCACCATAATGTAAACAACTGTGCTTCCATAGTATGTAAATGACTAGATTGTAAAAATGAGAGAATGATTGGTTACATGATGTCAGTATTAGGCCACCATACACGTTTATGTTGCTATTAGGCCACCATATACATTTGTGTCACTATTAGGCCATCATACACATGTCGCCATTAGGCCGTCATACACAGACGCTGTTCAACAAGCCTCCAAGACACTGTCGAGTTGTTTTTGGCGCTTCTGATGAACTAGGATAAGAGTCGAGTTTCCACCCTATAAATTAATTTTAGCTAATCTCTAAGGATTCAAGATTTGGCTAATCTTTGTCGATTAACCCTTACTCCACAAGTTCCTTGAATTGAAACTGTTGAGATCTGCTGGATGTAGAGAGACTATATAGTGCTTCATAAATAGGACAGCAAGGTTTTAAATCAGAGAAGATGATTTTCAGCAATGCTGCCAACCCTACCAACAACAACAAATAAAATGTTAAAAAATGACTAAAGAAAATTTTAAATGCTTTAGTCAATCAAAAGATCATTAAAAACACAAATTAAATTAGATTTATATGATTGTATAGTTAATCAGGTGAATAACGTCATCTTTGGAAATGGAAAATATTTTAATATTGGATGTTTAATAAATATAAATATTTTAATAAATTTAAAAAAGCATCATGCAATTAATAGTTTGAATAATTAAAACATATTCATAGTTCCTCTCAGGTATTTAAAAAAAGAGAGAGATTTGTTTTTACTCGAAAGAAATGAAATTATTAATTTCAAAGTAACAAACTATAATTTTATGTTAATTTTAACTTAATTTATGCTAATGACATAGATATATCTTTAACTGGAGATTTACATTATGGTCAGATATCACTTATATATTACGCATTTCATGTAGCAGAATTCCTAGACAAACTAGAGCCAGGAAGTGTTGCAAGAAGCTCAGTTGGTCAAACAGTCTTTGCTACCTTCAGCTTATTGTTTTTAGAGTCAGAATATTTTCCAATATTTTCTTTACCTTACAATTTCTAAAACAAAGTGAACATTTTTTTCTGAAGATGAAATTCTGTTAAACTAGATCGAAAAGACAGGGAAACCAGAAAATGAGAAACCACTAAAATATCAACTGACAATCTTGTGGTTGTTACTTTGGTTCATATTAAAAGACTCGTTGCATGGAGATATTAAAGTTTTTAAGTGACCAGAACATCAAGACATCGTCACCTTATCTTCTCATTATTACCTATGGAAACACAGGTGATGTAACAATTGTGAGGTGGGGGAGAAAAGTGATGAAGATGAAGTAGGGGATATTTAAAGAATATAAATGTTTTTATCTTAATTTAACACGCACCAGAAAATCCCAACTGTCTTTCCAAGACATCTGTTGAATGTCTGCAGCTGTTAGGGGAATATTGCCATAGGAGAATGCAGAGAAATAAAGAAAAACACCCAGAGCTACAAGTACCAAGAGGACGATAAGATATTTCACAAAACTGCTCAGGTAAGGAACAAACCTGGAAGAAAAACAAATAAAACAAAAATGTAATTTAAACATTTCAATCAAAAAAGGCCATCATGGAAATTATATTCAATTGATGGAAATATGAAAAAAATTCTTTCATTCTAATTTACATTTTACAAACTGGTCAGCCATTGTGGAACTGGTTTTTGATTCTTTCTTCAGACCAGGGGTTCTCAACCCTTTTTTTTTTTATCTATGGACCCCTTTTATTACTATTTTATTCTGGTGGACCCCCATAGGCAATGTTTCGAGAACACCTCAGAGTAAAGAAATGGCTTGGATGCTCATAAGAAGGAAAGACTTTCTGCTAAATACCAACCAATGAACCATAAAACAAACAGAGAACTTCTATCATCATCATCATCATCATCGTTTAACGTCCGCTTTCCATGCTAGCATGGGTTGGACGATTTGACTGAGGACTGGTGAAACCGGATGGCAACACCAGGCTCCAGTCTAATTTGGCACTTCTATATCTTTATATATGTATATATATATATATATACACACAACGAACTTCTTTCAGCTTCCGTCTACCAAATCTACTCAAAAGGCTCTGGTCAATCCAAAGCTATGCCAGAAGACATTTGCCCAAAGTGCCATGCAGTGGGACTGAAGCCAGAATCATGTGGTTGGGGGTCACTCAATCTACTAAAAACAGTAGCTGAATGCCTTTCAAACCACACGCTACTGTCTTGAATAAGGAATGGACGATGTAGTCCCACATAGTCCCCTAAAAGACACGATGGTTTATACCTGGAATACATTTAATTACAAGTCCACGGAAGCTGAGCTGAACTGCGATCATGGCAGTATTGTCAGAGTTATCTCCCTTTAGCTACCTGGCATTGTCTTTTTATTGCCTTGAGACAGAAACAACGTCTTAAAACTGTGGTTAACGTGATATGAAAAGAAACTAAATTACAGTAATGCTTCGATTGCCGAGTTAATTCGTTCCCGGAGACCGTTCGGAAAGCGAGCAATAATTTCTTAAAGCAGCAACGTTATAAATCGTAATTCGTTCCCAGAAAAATATTGTAATAATAAAATTGATAATACTAGTAAATAAATGGCAATAAAACAACAGTAGACTGTAAAGAATATTTCATGTAAAATAACATAATACACATTTAGGCCACCCGCAGTCCGTTTGAACTTTCCCTGGCACAGCAAGGTCGCGGGTCAAGTGGAAACACATCAATCAATGTTCCTTTTGACAGGACAAAGATTTCCCCGTTTGGTCAGCAAATAGCGGGTGGATTTGGCGAGCGAGAATTCTTAGATTCGATCTCGAATCTCAATCAGGCATGACCAAGCGAGGTCCCTACAGAACCGTCATTACGATTTCAATCTGCATTCCCAAGTATTACCCTCTGAGATTATTAGTATTATTCAACCATCGCGTTCTTAGTTTACCCCTTTCCCTACAGTGATTGACTGACTCGGCTCGAAGACTCCGTTTTGTGATTCTTT
>NC_069002.1:4112150-4113534 GCF_001194135.2 Octopus bimaculoides | reverse complement strand
CCTCTCTCTATATATATAAACGTCAGCGTGTGTGTGTATGTAAACTCGCATAACTCGTATAACTTCACAATTTTCTCCAAACTCGTAACATACATTATTTATGTTCCTGGGTGACGTGGAGAAGAGAGGTAACTCTTTGCGAAGTAACTTTCAGAAATTGATAGTCTCCCTTACATCCCATATGATTAATCTGCTGAATGTTTTATTATCTTTTAAAATACTGATATTAATTAATGTTTTTTATTGACATTTAATTAATAACATAACTGTCATCTCAGTTCATTGTATGTATTTCTTAAAATTTGCTACGATATTCAAATTATTTACCTTTTTTATAGACATTTCATTATTAACATACAATTATCTTAGTTGATTACACCACATTTCTTAACATAACGTCTCCAAAGAGGAGATCGTCTATTGGTTGAAAAATTATCACAATCTCAATTAGCTCAAATACTGGTTCAAAAAAATAGCACTATAAGTAAATTTAATGAGCAGCTACTTCAGTGCCTTCCTGGAAGTCCTTGCATCTATAAGTCAGTTGATACAATTCCCAGATCGGAACTTATAGTGGGAACTCCACCAACACTCTGCAATGGGACATGTCTGGTGGTAAGGAAGATGATGGCTCATATTATTGAGGTCACCATTTTCTCTGGATGTGGAAAAGCAAGGATATTTTCATACCCAGAATTCCTTTCATTCCATTGGGAGTAGAAATTTCTTTTTCATTCAGAAGGGTGCAATTTCCTATTCGTATCAGCTTCGCAATGTCTATCAATAAACCCCAGGGTCAATAAACTACCACTGCCTGTAGTAGGACTTCATTTGGAAGAGTTGTACTTCGCACCCGGGCAATTATGTGTTGACTGCTCTGGAGTGGAAAGCAAAAAGAATCCATTTGCATTTGTTCCACAAGGGAAAACAAAGAATATTGTTTACCAAGAGGTCTTGTAGGAATTACTACATCTGACAGTATCCACTACTCTTTCTGAAAGGTAAAGATGGATACAATTTCGACATGATACCAACAAACTCGAAGACTGCATCAACAAAGCAGTTTCCTGCATGGACTTCAGTATCAAAGTGTATTCTCCAATAACTCCCACCAACCATGCAGAAAGCCATTACACCTTATTTTAACATGGAATTCATTACTGCATGTTCCCATGTGACTGCATAGGCTCAGTTTTATATTCCTTAATCTACAACCACATCAGCAATTCAGTGTCAACCCTTTGCCTTCAGCAACATTTCAACCAATCACTTTGCCATATTACGTGTTTCAATAAAACTATAATACATGTGTGTGCGTGTTAGTGTTTCTGTGTGTGTGTATGTATATATATATATATATATATATATATATATATATATATAT
>NC_069002.1:4105814-4111641 GCF_001194135.2 Octopus bimaculoides | reverse complement strand
CTTATCCTTGCCACGCCCCCTCCTTTTTTCATTCAAACCACTTTCTTCCTTGCCACACCCAAGCCCTCTCTGTCCCACCCTTTCGTTCCCTCAACATTATTGCACTGTTTCTTGCTCCCTTTTCCCCAACCCAACACATCCTCATGTTCATTATCATCTGGCCCCTGAAACCCTCTGAAACCCAAGTCCCACTCTCTTGTTGGCGTGACCTTGTCGTGGTAAGAGAGCTTACGCCTTTGGTTCCCAACAACTAATGGCAAACTAACAACGCCTAAACACATCATCTGGCCATCGAAATCCCCCAACACGTAAGTCCCTCTCTCTCTTGTTGGCAAGAGAGCTTACACCCATGGTTCCCAACAATTAGGGCAAACAAACTATGCTTTTACGTGGCGTGGCACAGGTGCCTTTACACGGTACCACATTAAATAGATTATACTTCTACAAATATAGAAAACATTTTAACAATTTTTTCTACACAGTTCCTAATATCATTTAATTATAAAAATATAATGGGACCTTTTTTAAATATTGAATGGGTTTGGGGGTCCAGTAGAGAAAAAAAAGGAACCAAAAGGGTCCAAAAACAAAAAATGGTTGAGAAACACTGAAGGTAGTACTCCTGTATGGCAGCTGTCCAATGAGTGAAACAAGTAAAAGATAAAAGACATACACGAAGTTGGAAAAGAGAACTGGTTTTACCTGGCAGATATGAGAATGAAATGGTCAAAGAGAGCAGCACAGGTGATCACCTGAAAGAGGAAGGCCGGCAGGTAATGGTGTAGAAAGAGGGTGCGATCCGTTACGAAGTGAGGCAGGTAATGAAATAAGAAACCTCCAATCAGAAGCTGACCCGTGAATGTAAACTGGTCCCACTCGACTGAAATGGAAAAGAAATACAGACATTGTAGAGTGGATTGGTAGAATCGGTAGAGCATCAAAGAAATGATTTTAATGTTATTCGTTTGGGTCACTCTACATCCAAATCCTGCCCTCCAAGGAAATGAATTTCTAGATTGAACAGAGGGATTGCTACACCCTTCATAAGTGGCCTTGAACAACCACAGTGAAGTGAAAAAAAATGTGTACATTTATATATAAATATATATATCATGATCATCATCATCATCGTCTGCTTTTCCATGGTGAAAGTGTATGTATATATATGACTAATAGTTTCATACTTTTATGAGACCTTAAATAGGAATATTTCTAAAATACACCATGCATCTCCGAGCATGAAATTATTAGTCGCTATTCTGATATGTGTATTAAATTGATATCAATCCACACAGTAGCTCAGTATCCACATTTAAATGAGGATGAATATTACCGTTCTGTATTAATACTGCCTCTGTCGCTAATAAATATTTTTTAATCACCCCACTGACTAATCCCGACACCAGTGCCTGTTCTGGTACTGTTATTCTTTGTATTGCTGGCAGGGAAATGAGTTGCTGGTGAACAGCTGAGCAGCCATTATTAACGAGACCAAAGAAGGTCGAAACCAAGTGATTTGGTGATCTCAGTGCTGGAGGTGCTGGAGATTTATCTCCCCTGATAGTGATATAAACGAATGCATTTTGCACCAAAAGCCAATAGAGTTATTCTCTTGGTATCCACCGCAGTAAAGTTTGTATTAACAGAACATCCATGTTTAAGTAGGGATAAATATTACCAGAATAATGGATGAGCAATAGTTCAGTTACCATCTGCTAAATACAAGGAAATACTTACGGGCTCAGAGGAAGTGACAGAAGTTGTACAATTGATAAGGTTACAGAACACAGCATACAAAGAACTACACATAACAATACATAGCACAAACACAACACATACACACGTCTTTCACCTGGAATTCAATACATTTTATACTGACCTTCATTTAAATCAAATAAACAACGTCGTCTTCGGAGCATATAAAATATCCACAGGCTCAAATAACCAAACAGGGAAGCGGTGCAGAGATACCAGATGAAAATATTCCCCAGGAGATGAATCTGAGCCTTAAAAAATAAATTAATCACATTCACTAGATAGATTGATTGATAGATTCGATTTGAGTGGGTAAACAAAAATATGAGACACTGCCTAGTGCTTTTTTTTTTTATTTTGATAAGCCTGGTACTTATTCTATCAGTTTCTTCTTGTCAAACCAGTAAGTTATGGGGATGTAAATGAACAAACAGCCGTTTTGAAGCAGTGATGAGGGAGAAACGTAGAGACAAAGACACACACATACACTTACATATATACATACATATATATATACGATTGATTTCTTTCAGTTTCTGTCCACAAAATCCACTCAGAAGGCTTTGGTTTGTCTGAGGCTATAGCAGAAGACACATGCCAAGTCACCACACAATGGTACTGAACCCAGGACCATGTGCTTTGGAACCAAATTTCTTACCACACAGCCACACTTGCACCTGTGTGTGTGTGTGTGTGTGTGTGTGTGTGTGTGTGTGTGCGTATATATGTGTACATATTACATGTACATCAACCGGAACCCTCATCATGTGTGTGTGTGTATAACAATCCAAGAGAACTTACATTGGTATTAGGACTGATCCAGTAAGCAACATTCTTGTCCATAAGTGGCCATTCCAAAGGACCAGAGCTGTATTTATGTTCCAAATCTACATCATGATTTGAGGAAATCATTTTCACCTGAAGTAGAAATAACATCACCAAAACAAATGAGACTTATTTTCACCATTTCAGTCTTCACCTTCCCATTTTCATTTCCAGACATTAAGTGTATTTAAAACTATTATCTCTGTCTTCTCTTTAAAAGAGTAGGGTGTAACCTAAGTGTATTTAAAACTATTATCTCTGTCTTCTCTTTAAAAGAGTAGGGTGTAACCTAAGTGTATTTAAAACTATTATCTCTGTCTTCTCTTTAAAAGAGTAGGGTGTAACCTGAAGGATATTTAGCTCCTATTTCTAGCAGCTTCAACAACTGCATAGAGAACCCCCTCATCTCCTGAAGCTGTAGTGGTTGTTCCCTATAACTAATGATACAATCAATGAGATCTCCCCAGGATGAACTTACTACAACTAAACTCAATGTTATAAACCCTTTAATAGCTCTCACCTGTAACTCCCAAAATTTGGCCCACAAAGACAACCGAGTCGGTTCCGATGGAATCATTTCCGCTTCACTCAACTCTCGGGTCTGTCCTTCTTTACCAGAAGCTGAAACCAGAAAATTAAAATCATTTCATTAAATATATTTCACTTAATTGAATTAATCCATCATCATCATTTAACATCTGTTCTCCATGTTGGCATGGGTTGACATGGTTGGCTGGTTTGAATGGAGCTGGTAAGCTGCAGGGCTGCACAGTCATTCAATGTTATAATATCAAGAGGAGGGGAGCATGGACTTATTCAATATTCTTTTTTTTTTTGTTTACTGGACTGTGGCCATACTGGGGCACACTCTTCAAGTGCTTGAGGGGATGGAGAAAGAAAAAAATAGTACCAGAGTAGTTTGAAGGAGAGCAGGGATACGAAGTGTTGTGGAAGGATTCCAACTACCTGCTCAAGTGACTAAAAGTGGACTGACATATTGCTATGAAATAAAGATCTGTCGAGTTGATATGAGCAATGGTGGGCAGGCAGTTCACTGTGAGCTGTTGGTAGAGAGTGTTTAACCTCACGTAACAGTAACTGTATTGTATCATCTGACTACTTTCTTTCTTTACTGCCTCATTAAATTATTTATCCAACACCAGGATATAAAACAAAGTGATAATGGTAAATGGGGTGGGTTGAATTCGTGAAGTCAACGATGGGATAAGTTGTGCTGTTTGCTATGCTTGCATGGGTTGGAGGGTCTTTTCAGAGTCCAAGGTAGTGTTAGGGAAGGGATTAATAGAAGGGAAAGTGAAAAGGAGTATTAGAGGCATAGTGAGGAAGAGGTAGAGTGTTAGAATGGGGGGGGGGTTGAGTAGGAGGAGATGCAGTGCTACCCCAACATTAGATATGGGGAACCGAAGAGGAGCGCGAAGGAAAAGGTAAGATAGCATCTTATGGGATGGAAAAGGAACACAGTTAATGAATACAGACCTTTGGTGTAGCGGTGTTCCTCCACATTCCAAATAGTGGGGTCCTGTTCTGCGATTCGATCTGTGACCACTTCCAGCTGATGGAACCCCCATTCTGGTAACTGCTTGCCAGACACCTGAAGATATACAGTGTAAAGCTGTAGTGACATACAGACAGACAGGCACACAAGACAGACAGGGCAGCAGACAGACAGACGACAAGGTAGACAGATGGCATCACACAGTGAGACAAACAACAAGGCAGACAGAACAGACAGACAGACAAGGCAACACACAGACAGACAGACAAGGCAACACACAGACAGACAAGACAGACAGAAATAAAAACAGAGAGCAAAAATATAGATAGAAATACAGACGAGATAAATCGAGAGAAAGAGACTCGATATGTTGAAAATGACAATCAGAAGAACTGTTGCTTACCTTAAGTGCTTGACTTGTATTGACATGGTGTAACCTCAATAAACTGTTAATGGTTTGCCAATTGTCTTGGTCAGAATCACGATTCACAAGTTCCTAATAATAATACCAATAATGGTTTCAAATTTTAGTACCAAGACCAGAAATTTCAGGGAAGGATAGTAAGTCAATTACATTAGCTCCAGTGTTCAACTGGTACTTATTTTATAAGGACACAGAAAGGACGAAGGGCAAAGTCAACCTCAGCATGTACAGACGGACAAAATATCACGAAGCATTTTGCACAGCATGCTAACAAAGTCTGCTAGCTCACAGCTTAATGAAATAATAATAATAAGGATTCCTCTCATGTGCATCAGATGAAGGGGACGAGATGCAAAAAGGAAGAGGATGGGGAGAAACGAGGCAGAAGTATACAAAATACAGAGGGTCCCTAAAATACCTTTACAATTTGAAAAATTCAGAAAAAATGAAAAATAAAGATAACCAAGTAGAGTTTAATGGAAATATAGGTACAGGTATGGCTGTATGGTAAGCACTTTGTTTCCCAACCACATGGTTCCAAGTTCAGTCCCACAGTATTGAGAGTCTCTGTCCTCCCCACCACCACTTGACAACCAGTGTTGGTGTGTTTATGTCCCATAACTTAGTGGTTCAGCAAAAGAAACCGATATAATAAGTACCAGGTTTTAGAAAAAAGGATAAGTATTGGGGTCGATTCATTTGCCTAAAATTCAAGGCGGTGCCCCAGCATGGCCACAGTCTAATGACTGAGACAAGTAGAAGATAAAATATAAACAAATAAAGTTTTATTAAAGAGATCAGAAACTGGCAGATGGGCTCCATTGGTTGGGAGAGGGTCAGGGTTAGAGGGAGAGAAAGGGAAGATGAAGAGAGAGAAAGGGAGAGAACAAGAGAAAAAGCTCAAAGAAAACAGACTTACGACTCTCCAGAGGTTTTGTGATGGCATCGATACATTGTAGTCGATGTAGCAAGAGACTTCTTGGTTCTGTGGACTCATGGGTGCTGCTACATCATGGCTAGTCAACGACAGTAAGTGAATGGAATTAAGAACACAGAAAACGATAGAGTCATTATGCTAGGTTGCATTATTTTTAAGAGTTCAGCAGAAATGGATCTTTTTTATTTATCTGCTTTCTTTGTAGTCTCCAATACTTTTTGACATAATTCCTGCCACAAACTGCCCTCACTCATCCTTTCTACCACAAACTGCCCTCACTCATCCTTTCTACCACAAACTGCCCTCACTCATCCTTTCTACCACAAACTGCCCTCACTCATCCTTTCTGCCACAAACTGCCCTCACTCAT
>NC_069002.1:4086361-4105733 GCF_001194135.2 Octopus bimaculoides | reverse complement strand
CCTGCCACAAACTGCCCTCACTCATCCTTTCTACCACAAACTGCCCTCACTCATCCTTTCTACCACAAACTGCCCTCACTCATCTTTTCTACCACAAACTGCCCTCACTCACAATTCCTGCTACAAACCACATTCATTCTTATTCATGCTCATTCAGTTTCTTCCACCACCACCACACTCACACAACTGTTTCTACCATGACTCCCACCCCTCCTCTCACACAACCTCCATCTACCACACACACACACACAAATAAGCGAAAAAACAAAAGAGAACTAAAAAAAAAAAAAACCCGGAAAGGCATATCAGTTACCAAGACAACAGACCTGTTTAATGCTCTGCCTGTTAATCCATGTACCAACTGGATTAAGTCTCCATGTTTCACTGGCTGTGGAGGGTCATTTACCATTAACGTGTTGCTGGAAGAGAATAAGAGAGAGAGATTATATTGGTTTCAAATTTTGGCACAAGGCCAGCAATTTCGAGGAAGGGGTCGATCAATTACATCGACCCCAGTGGGAAAGAAAGAGAGCAAGGAGTGAGTGAGAGAGAGGACAGGCTGCAGAAGTGATTGAGAGAGAGGACAGGCTGCAGAGAATGAAAAGTAAGTCATCATCATCACCATCATCATTCAACGTCTGTTTTCTATGCTGGCATGGGTTGGATAGCTTGATAGGATCGGGCAAGCCGCAGGGCTGTGTTGAGCTCCAGTGTAAACTTTGGAATGGTTTCTGCATCTGAATACCCTTCCTAATGTCAACCCAGTGTATACTAGGTGCATTTTACATGCACCAGTGCTAGGGACGTCACCAAGTAACTTTGAAGACAAGAAACGAACATGATAAAACCATCCCCTCAGCTAAAGTATAGGGAAGTATTTGAAGTGGGGAGGTGGCTCTATGCCGGGTGTTGAGAGACTAAAAATACAACAGAAGGAAAAGCACAGGTATCTAGTTATAAGGAGGAAGCTGAGTAAAAGACAGACACACAGAAAAGTAGGGTTTACTTAGAACAAGAGTTGACCTTTGACCTACCTGTTTGGATGTTTAATAATCCACCAGTTGTAGAGATCTTTAAAGATGTAACAGGTCACTTGTTGTTGGTGGCTGCTGCCTCGGCCATCTACATATCGGATCGGGTAGACGTGTGGGTGGGAATGTAACCAGCAAGGTCGACCAGGTGATGGATTGTTGTTGTAGCGCAACGTGATTTGTGACCCGTAAGCTACATTTAGTGGCTGGCCTTTGGTCAGTGCTGCCAAACCACCCTTTAAAGAAAGAACAGAAGAAATGAAAGCAATATACATTATTTTTGATGCCATGAAAAGATGCACAAGCATATTATAATCCCATAGTCAGGAAGAAAAGATTTTAGTACATTAAAGCATATCGTAGTTTATGGGAGACCCAAGGTGATTTTGGGAAATATTTTTCAAAAAGGAAATGCTTTTTAAATGCCATCAAAGAATATAAGAAATAAAAACAATATACCATATGTTTGAGGGCATAAAAGTCATCCAGGCATCTAAGATGCACTCCAATTTCAGCAGCACATATTCAGAGAAAATAGTTTTAGTGCATTAACCTTTTAGCATTTAAACAGACCATATCGATGATGAAGGATTCAAGTAGGTCTTACTTACCTCAAGGCTAGCCTGAAACGCACTGGTCATGACGTTATCATGGGGTCCAGCTTTGGTGAGAATGCTCAGATGTATGAAGAATATTCCAATGTAGAGGAATGCAGGAATGATACACAGACACATGAAGCGTGCAAAGAAATGTTGAATGAGGCACAACTGTCGGTTGGAGAGCAAAGATGGAAAGAAAATATTACTTTCAGAAGAGCAGAGACACACTTCTACACATTTACGCACACACAAAGGTTCCGGTTATTATTTAGTCTGGGGCAGCTGAACAAATTGACCCCAGTACGAGTTTTTTCTTCTTATTTTTTAAGCCTACCTCTCATTATATTAGTCTTTTTTGACAAACTGCTAAGTTATGGGGACATAAACACAACACCAGTTGTCAACCAGTGATGGGGGGGGGGGCAAACACAGAGACAGACACATGCACACACACACACACACGCACATATATATATATATATATATGGTGGGCTTCTTTCAGTTTCTGTCAAGCAAATCCACTCACAAGGATTTGGTTGTCCCAAGGCTATAACCCAAGCTGTCACACAGAGGGACTGAACTCAGAACAATGCAGTTAGGAAGCAAGCTTCTTATGACACACCCCATACCTGTTCATATCTAATTTCTTCATAGCTAACATTTCCAGGATTACAGCCACCAAACCTCTTACACACACGTAACATACCACACACCTACACACACAAAACCTTCAAAAAATATAAGAAAAACTCACATCAGATTTGAGAATATCTGCTAACATTAACCAATAGTCTTTGAAAATTGACAGCAACACAAGGATGAAAGTCATCATACCAATATATTTAATGCTGCAAATCAAAGAAAATTAATGCATTAGAACATTGAATCAAAGACAGGTGGGGGTGGAAGGAAGAGGAGAAAGAAATGAAATGAAATGGGAGGGAGAGGAAGAGAGAAATTGGGGGAAGAGAAAGAATATGTTAAGGAAACATACCTGAATGCACACGTCAATGAAAGCCCAGTTATAGTCAACCATAACCACCACTGAAGACGAAATTCCCTGGAGGAAAACAAAAAAAAAAATCAAAAGAAATCATGGTCAGTTCTTCCATACAGTTACCAGAACAGTCTGGCGACACTGGCATCAACCAAGCTCAAATGGTGCTTTTTATGTGTCACCAGCAAAAGTGCCAGTCAATCAGTACTGGCATCAGCCACAACAAGGATTTCACTTGACTCAACAGGTCTTCTCAAGCACAGCATATTGCCCTAAACAATTAAGATACTATTTTCTTCAGACAATGCATAGTGATCACTTAGAAGCTTTAAGCTTATAAATATGGTCATTATTTACATAAAACGAAAGGTTAATTATGTTGGTAGAAACTTACTGTTCAGGCATGTGGTGGAACTTTAGAAAACAGAGCAGGGCCAATGCTATGAAGAAGAGAAGCATGCCTTCCATCAGGATGAAACGAGACTGCACAAGGATGGCATTGTCTGAAAGATAAGGGAGTCATGTAAGAATGGCGGGGTTTGTGTGATTACAAGTGTGACAGTCAGAAGATATTGTGAAGATGGCCAAAATACAAAACAAATTAAAACAAAAAAAAATGGCTTGGGAAATGTAAAAGAAGATAGTAGAAAGAATTGATGAAAAGATTAAAGACTTACCAAATAACACAAAGCTTGCAGCTAAAAGTGCCGCCCATCGAGAGAGATGAAGTTCTACAACAATTTGGTAAACAAGCGGAACCAGAAGACTCCCTAATATAGCTGGTAGTAATCGCAACTGGCTGACTGGGACTGTTGATGGGTATTCTGGAGAGAAGGAACAACAATAAACCATTATAGGTAATGGTAGTGATGGTGGTGGTGGTGGTGGTAGTGGTGGGTAACCTCAACAGCCCCACTGAGGTTTTGCAGAGGTGGGTGGCAGTTGGAGGAGGATATGACAGGCAGAAAAGGGAGGGAACAGCCAGAGAAGGCTCCAGCATGACCACAGTCAAATGGCTAAAAGAATAAAAAAATATGTACAAATATGTATATTTGACAACCGGTGTTGGTGTGTTTATGTCCCTGTAACTTAGCAGTTCAGCAAAGAGACTGATAGAACAAGTACCAGGCTTAAAGAAGAATAAATAAGTACTGGGGTTGATTCGTTTGACTAAAGATTCTTCAAGGATGTGCCCTAGCATGGCCAGAAACAAGTAAAAGATTATATTGTTAGTAATGAGAGAAGAATATTTACCAGTTCCAATCCGATCAAAACTTAGGTTTCCCTGAAATCCTGTATAGTGTCCTGGAAATAGAATTTAGAAACAAAAACAAAAAATCACTTAAATATTCTACATTAGAAAGAACTACCCACCCACCTCCCATCCAGTCTAAAGACCGGAACAAGTAAAAAAGACAAAAATAAAAGAAATAATTTGTATTTACCTGCCAGTGTTAACAACAGCTTCCCCAGGGGAGGATGGATGTCGAAGAAAAATATATTCTGGAGATACAATGAAACGAATTTAGCGAAATGAAGCTCATCAAACCTGAAGAGAAAATTAAAAGAGACTTCAATTAAAAGCTTAATTACAAACGCATGAAATACTGATCTCAAGGCCAGCAATTTTGGAGAAGGGGTTAAGTCAATTACATCGACCCCAGTACTTGACTGGTACTTTTTTTCTATTAACCTTGAGAGGGTCAACCTTAGCAGAATTTGAACTCTGAACATAGCAACCGTCCAACCCATGCCAGCATGGAAAATGGACCTTAAAAGATGATGGTGATGATACATCTACACACATACACTCATGTTTTGGGTTCTGTTTTCTTGTTTGCATCACCAAACCTACCTGTCAATCTAAATATTCCTTTACCCACTGGGAGAGAGGAAAAGATGCGAGAGAGGAACATAAATTTCACGAGGTACTCACACAACAGCACGAGGAAGTTCAATCTGCCATGTTCTTGTAGCCAAAGCACCAATGAATAAGAAAATCTGGACCAAATCTAGTTCCAACTTGACAGAGAATGGTTTCTGTTCTTTCTTTGTAGACTTCCCCTCAGGAGCCCCATCACCCTAAATGAGCAGGAAAAAAAAACAAGAGAAAACTCAGACTTACGTCCATGCTGGTAATCAATTAAAATGTGTATTGATGAGTTTTAAATATCTACATAATAAACAGCTGGTTGGTTGGTTGGTTGGTTTCTCCAGTCTTGCTTTATATTGTATAGTGAGAGAGGGAGAAAGAGTAAAAGAGACAGTGAGGGTTAAAATAAGAGGTGCAGGATGAGTACACATACCAGTCTTGGTGGCAGGAGGAGAGGGAGAAGATGGCAATACTTATGATGAGAGGAGTTTTACAAATGACAAAACAATAAATATTTTTCTTTCGAAACTCAGCTTTTATTTTGTATAAGCACTAAATTACTTTTTCTCTTTCGTAGAGGCACAGGGGTTGAAGTTTGCAGGGAAGGGGGGGGCAGGTTCATTATACTTACCCCAGTGCTCAGCTGGTATTTATTTTATCTACCCTGAAAGGATGAAAGGCAAAGCTGAACTCAGCAGGATTTGAACTCAGGACATTAAACCTTGAAGAACTGCCACAAGGCATTTTGTCCAGCTCATCAAATTATAATTATTGTAAAAAATATATATATATATTAGCAACAAAACAATGATGATGAGGAGACACTGATGACATTAATCAAGGAGTAATATTTATCCCCACTTAAATGTGGATTTTGTATTAAAACAGACCATAGTACGGTAATTACGACAAGAGAAACCCTCATATTGGCTTGTAGTACAGCATCAAGCTCAGATGTCTTTGGAATGGTTTCTATGGCTGGATGCCCTTCGCTCGTGCCAACCACTTTACAATGTCTACTGGGTAACTTTTTGTGCTACCAACACTGGTGAGGTAACTAGGTCATTTGCATGACAAGAAAGTACAGTAGAAAGAAAAGATGAAAAAAATGCAAAAGGAAAACTTCCTTTGACTTAATGGGATTTAGGGATATTGAGAGGTGGTTGTATGGCCAGGTGTTGAGGGGCTAAAAAGTGTAACAGGCAACAGCCCAGGTGTGCTGCTGTAGAAGTGATACATAGCTACCTTGCATTCTATAAGGGCGGGTGGTAGTAGGTGGCAGTGTTAAACCAGAGTAGTGCTTTAGGACTACCATTCACACTAGAGATGTCCAAAGGATGAGATATTGTCAAACAAGGTGGAATGTCTTAGACTTTAATAGAAACAAACTAAGAGGAATGAATTTAATTACCTAAATGGCATGACAGCTGTTCCCAGTACAACTTGTGTCCATTATACCAGTGAAAAGAAACAGTTCTGGCAGTCATAGTCGAGCAACTGGTTCTGGATTCACAACAAAAGAGTATCTAAGTGTATCTGAGAAAGTGTTTTCTTTTTAACAATGAAACTCAGAACCTCATTAATTATGCAACTTAATAAACGAGGTTATTCACATGATAAAACCTTGATGGTTATTCTGATAACTTATAAAAAAACACAAGATTTTTTTTCGTTTTGTTGTTATTGTTTACCTAGCATATGACCATCTCTTTTCTTTTTATTACAGGTATAGTGTACCTAAGACTACAGTATCCAATGTGTCCATTTCTTTTAAGGTAGGATGTTATTTGAGGAAAATTTGACTACTATTTCTAGTAGGCCATGTAATTGCTTAGACATTCAATCATTGACTCTTGTATAATATAAAATGAAGAGCCACTGTCCATTGTTTTCTCAGGGGCTCCTAGACTAGGAAATAGAAGTAACTGAGTAAGGTTTTATAAGGGTAATTTTTTTGCATCTCCTGCTGATCATTTTCACTATCTCTTAAACAAGAATCTGCTCTGCACACTTCTCTCATATTTTAACCCCTTATCTCCAAGCATAGAGTCAACCCCTCCACCCCGAGGGTTAGTAGTCTTGCAAGCTGCATGGCAACCTTACTAATGCTGGCAGCACAAAAAGAAAACAAACAAACAAAATAAAACGTTTTGTAAAGTGGTTGGTGTTATGAAGGACATCCAGCCATAAAAACCATGCCAAATAGAACACATTAGGGCTTGATGTATCCTTGAACATATTGGATTCTGTCAAACCAGTAACTCGTAACAGCATGAAACACCAGCATACATGTCAGAGTGACAAAGAAACGAGGAAGAAATCAGGTGGCCGTGAGATGTGCTAATAATAACAACTAAATCGCCCATAAATCACATACAAAAACTTTTCTGGGAAGTTTTGCATAATAATATGAATTCCCGTGTGTAAAACAGAAATTCGCAAAAATTCTCTGAAAATTCCGTCGACATCCCAAACCATTTGTTCCCCCCCCCCCAAAAAAAATGACTCTGTGAAAAACGTCGGCGTCTTCTTTTAATAAGGCCACACTTAATTTTACGGCATTCTTACGAAAGAATACCAATTTTACTTGTATACGAAGTTCCAGTCTTTTTCAAGGGAACACTTCAACTGACTCTACTCCAGCTCCTACAAATGTATGGTTACCTTATGCCATTTGCGATCGTTGGTGAGATTCCTAATTTCCTATATAGTTAATTCGCGAAACGAGAGAACTCCTATGAAGTCGTTCGACCTACAAGAAACAGCAGCCAAATTTCCTGCAAAACACATCTAGCCATGTTTTTAAAAAAACTTGTATGTGTTCGTCTGATTTGCTAGAAATAGAAGCCAAATCTGCCTCAAAATACACACATATCCAGCCATGTTAAAAATAAAAAGAATTTCTACGTGCTCATGGTGTCTGCTAAAAATAGTAGCCAAATCGGCACTGTCATGCTATTAGCTGTCAGAAGTGAAAGTGCTCACTGCTAGTGAAGTATCTGTCTGTCTGTCTGCCTGTCGATTCTTTGGCTACTGACAGCTAATACCATGACTGGCCGGAGCGAGCTATATGTCTGTCTGTCTGTCTCTCTCTCTCTCTATCTATCTATCTATTACTCGAAAGTCCGCGCTAGCTAGTCGTGAGTAGAAAACACAAATTTAATATAAAAACATATTTCCTGAAATTGCAAATTATTTAAAATATAAAAATATAATTTTCAACAGTGAGAATTTATCAAAATAGAAAACAAATGAAGTTTGAAGTTTAAAAATAATAGGATCGACCACTCACGACTAGCTAGCGCGGACGCGAGTACCCTTATACTCTGTGTTGTGTTTTCAAACGCATGGATATAGGTGTCAAATTTGTTCCAATAACTTTCGAGTAATAGATAGACAGAGAGAGAGAGACAGACAGACATATAGCTCGCTCCGGCCAGTCATGGTATTAGCTGTCAGTAGCCAAAGAATCGACAGGGCAGCAACAGGCAGGCAGACAGACAGATACTTCACTAGCAGTGAGCACTTTCACTTCTGACAGCTAATAGCATGATAGTGCCGCCAAATCTCCCTCAAAACACATCCAACCATGTTAAAAAGAGAATTTCAGGTCTTCGTAGTAATTGTTAGAAATAGCAGCCAAATCTACTGCAAAACCCACCCAGCCGTGTTAAGAAGAGAACTATGTACCCATGGTATTGCTAGAAATAGTAGCCAAATCTCCCTCAAAATACACCTAGCCATATTAAAATGAGACCACCTACGTACTTGTGATACATGCAACAAATAGAAGCCAAATCGCCTCCTTCGAGCCGCATACTACCGTCTTACAAAGAGAACTGCGTGCTCGCTTGATCTGCATGAAATAGCAGCCAAGCCCCTGGATAATGTAACCGTAAATACATTGTGTGTGAAGGGAGGGGGGGGGAGTTAGAGAGGTCATGACTTGAAAAACTTTAGTCGACGGCTTACTCAGTGAGGGTTGACTCGGAGCAAAATAACATTAATGGTTACATTACCTGGTCACGTTCTTTGGGTAAGGCACAAGACTTGGTTTTTATGTTTTGCAACTGTTTGTACCGTTCTGTATTTCCCTCCACAGTCGCAGACATGGTTTATGGGAGAAGTGAAATAAATAAAGCTATTAAATAAAAGAAATTTTCGAAAAGAACGAGATAATTTTGGCCAGTTCTACGTCCTCATGTTGGTTTGTTTTGAAAACCGCTTCATTCGTTCATTTCTCGGTGCCTTTTTTTTTTTACAATTAAACAAGAAAAAAACATTAAAAAAAGAAATGACTCAATCGATAAACAACTACGGATAATGTGGTAATATGATTAAGTTTAGACATTATCGGAAACTTCTTAATTATGTATAATAACAAGTGTGCGTGTGATTCCGGTGTCGTAATGAATTGACTTAATGGCTGGGAAACAGTTCAGCTCGTTTCTAACGACGAAATTAAAAAAGACAGACAACTATTTTATAGCCGCTGCTTTTCGTATCCAAAAACTCAACATTTCCGAAATTCTTCTCTTGTACTTCCTGTTGCTTGCAATAACTACTCTCTCTCTCTCTCTCTCTCACTCACTCACTCACTCTCACTTTCTCTGCCACGTTGCTATGTCGGTGTCAATCTATAGGGAGACATCATCAGCAAAAAGTGATGCAGAATGGTCATTAAGCGGAATACGGGAACCGGTTCCTTGTCTCAGCAGTGTGTGTGGAGATATATATGGATCCTGCATCAGTTTTGACGATAATTATTCAGTAGTTCGAGATCATCGGGAAACCACTTGCAAGCGTCTTCGTTGGCTGCTATTTCTAGTATATCGGGCAATCACATCGGGTGACCACTTACGAGCGCCTTCGTTGGCTGCTGTTCCTAGTTCATCGATTAACCACAACGACTAATTGAAGGCTCCTTCGTTTGGTTTCTATTTCTACACAGCGATAGACCAAACCGGATGACCATTTGCAGGAGCCCTCGTTGGTTGTTATTTCTAGCATAACGGTTAACCACATCGAGTAACCACTTGCAAGCGTCCTCATTGGCTGCTGTTTCTAGCACATCGTGGGACTACATGGGAGTGACCATTTGCACGCGTTCTTGTAGGCTGCTATTTCTAGCACATCAAGTAACTACTTGGTTCCTCATTATGTGTTCATTTGATATGCGAGAAACAGCAGCCAACGAGCGAGCCTCTATGTGACATTCGATGTGCTAGAAATAGCAGCCAACGAAGGAGCTTATACGCGTTCACTCAGTATACTAGAAATAACAGCCAATGAGTGGACATCTATGTGTTCACTCGATATGCTAGAAATAACAGCCAATGAGGGAGCACCTCTGTGGTCACTCGACTAGAAGTTTTCCAAGGCTGTGCCCCAGCATGGCCGCAGTCTAATAACTGAAACAGATAAAAGGTAAGAGAAAAAGATACATATAGAGAGTGAGAGGGGGAGGGAAGAGAGGGACATTACAATTTATTAATTGAATACGATTGGCATAGATACTTTCGCTTTCCTCATACATGTAGAGATATGCTTTCACACAAAAACAACGAGAGAGAGGAGGAAGGAGAGAACGAGTGAACCATTAAGACGTCTGATGTCAAACAAGTCAGCGTCGAAGCAGTAACGCCAAGACGTCACATACCCCTGATACTAATGCTAATAGCTATGTCTTTGGAGGAAGGCGTCTGACAACATAAATGAAAACCGTGGATGAACAGGGTGGGAGCTAGAAACAAAGAACGTTTCTGATGTCTCTCCGTTTGAAAATGACTATGTTCTCAATGCTGTCTCAGAAGCTGGATACGCAATGAAAGGTTTGACAAGTTCTCTAGCACCTGTGACATTTGCAACCAGTCGACTGAAATAATGCATCAATCAACTCAACGAAAAAGTATGCGCTGAAACTAACATCTTCGTCAACAGACAACAAGCGAATGCTGTGGGACAATTCACTTAACTAGGAAACATACTTTTCCCGATCCACAAGAATGTACGAAACAGGAGAGGCATCTCTCCAGAGACAAAGGTCATGGTTCGTAGGACCGGAGATCTCACTACACTGTTTCTATGGCTGTGAAGTATTGATTAACAATGGCATGCAATGAAGCTGAACTACTTTCATAGCATCCAAAAATTCTTGACATTCAATGGCAAGCTTTCAGTATCCAACAAGCGAATGCAACTACATTCCTATTCTTTCTTCATTGTTTTTCATCGATACCGGTCTTATTTCGCCTAACATCATCTGCTACACCTGACAACTTACATTGATCCTTCAACATTACATTCCGCTACAAATATCTATCACTTTCCACAAGCCTGATTTCGTTATTCATAAAAGCCTTTCGTTACCCAACATACTGAAATAAAGGAAGGCAGAGAGAGTGTATTTAAAGAAAACAAAGAAAAGGCGATTTTTGAAGGTTAATTGGGGCAGTTAAAATCCGGAAACCATGGAAAATGGTGACTTTACGTCAGTTGCATTTAGTTGATGTGAGAGTTGCGTATGGAGTGACATAATTTATACTTTCACGCTTTTGTCGTCGTTTGTTCGTCAGAAAGTGACTAAAAGTCAATGAAAATGTTTTAAATATTTAGTATTCATTCATAAAATTAAACATTACACTTCCTAGCTTCTGTGGTTTCTGAGACACTGGAGCAGGTACTCAAGCATGTAGGAGAATAAGAAAAAAACTGAATGGAGAGTGAGGCGATCTTCTTTTGGCAGTGGTGGATATGATGACGATAATTTTACAGTTCGCTCGGCATAAACTTTTAAATAAATACTATCCGTATGAAGAGCACTAACTAAATTTAGAATGGCAGCGAGTTTGCAGAATCATTAGCACGTAGGGCAAAATGCTCAACGGCATTTCGTCCGTCTTTACGTTCTGAGTTCAAATTCTGCATAGGTTGACTTTGCCCTTCATTCTTTTAGAGTCGATAAAATAAATACTAGCTGAGTACTGGGGTCGATGTAATTGACTTACCCCCTTCCAAAACATTGCGGGCCTTGTGCCAAAAATATGAAACCAGTATCAACATATGTAGTACGAAGAGCGACTATTTTCTGAACGTGTTCATGTCTATACCTGTTCGGCATAGTATCGATTAATTCTTCCTTGTGGTGGGTTACCAACAGCATCTCCCTGAATAATTGCCCAGTGTCTCTTCTTCCTGCTCGAACCATTCAATGACAAGCCAGATTGGGGGTCTGCTGTAAGCAATATGTGTTTTATGTGGGGTCCGGGCGGCACACACTCTAGCTACGCTAGTGATTTTCTGTTAATTTCACAGATTTTGAAATATTGAAATGAAGTCAAAATTTTCAAATTTGGTATATTGATGTACTTTTTCACGGTGGAACTGACGCTATAGTAGAAGACACTAGCCCAAAGTACCATACAGTGGTATTGAACCCAGAACCACGCGAATGTGTGTGTGTGTGTGAGAGAGAAAGAGAGAGATGACTGGTCTTGAGTAAGTATTTAGTTAAAAATAGATAGATAGATAGATAGATAGATAGACAGAAACTAGTGTGAGTTAACCGAATCTAGTTCCTAGAGTCACCGTAGCTTTTTCATTCAAGTGTGTGTGTGTGTGTGTGCCCCCGCGTGGGAGATGGATAGCGAGAACAAACAAGAAACAGAATTCAATACACAAGAATGTTCCATTCTTTATTCGGCTAAATTATGTAAGTACACAAACACACACATACAGATCAACCTATTCTCGTGCAGTTCTCTATACAAATACACATATATATGTACTAACCCGTATCCATCTGCCTCTCTTTCTCCCCCCTACCATCTCGCTAGTCGTTTACTCTATCTCTCTCCATACATGTATGTGTGTGTATGTATGAGTATAGATTGACAGATAGACGTGTATTTACACATACGTATACTAGATTATATATACCGTGTGTGTGTGTGTATACATATATATATATATATATATATACAGAAAGAGAGAGAGAAAGCGAAAGGAGATGTGCGACATATACATACCCTGTCTTTGTCTCTCTCTTTCTCTCTTCCCTCACACTTACGTAAACTTCCGTTCCTAATAACCACCCTAAAAGAAAACATTAATCAACTCGCCGAACATCAAATGGTGATTGTTCAAGTCCACTGGTTATTAACAGTAAGTCTATGCCTGTTCTATCCTGTATTAATATTATTATCTACTTACATGTTTGGTTATGTATTTAGTTAGTTATGTAGTAATCTAACTTACAGAATATGTCTAACTTTCACTTGTCTTATCTGGAAGTAGTAATGATACTATTAATAATAAGGCGGTATCATGATAGACCGAATCGCTTGTCGAACGGAGTGATGCGTACTTTTAGCTTCCGAGGTCAATCTCGCAGAGGTCAACTTCACCTTCCATCGTTCTGGGGTCTTGTTGAGTTTCTGGTGTCGATTTAATCGTTTGAGCATTCTGACATAATGCCGGCTGTATTTATTTGCAATCCGTTTTGTTTTGAGATCAAATTCAAATCCCGCTTTTGGAAGCCACTTTGGGCGATCTAAGGCCGATATTTAGGTAATCGTACCGAAAGATCGCCCAACTTTGCCTTCCGTCAGAGAGTGGGTACTGTAAACAGTGCAGGGGTAACTTGAAATCGGGTTCTGGCTACCCTCGGGGGTAAAAGTGACATCGATTTCAGGGGGCTAATGCAGATTCGCACCTCACCTTGAAAAATGCATTTTTCTGAAAAAGTCAGATAACCGAGTGGTAACTTGAAAAGGGGGGGGGGTACAAAAGGAAATCTTGCCCAGGAATGACAGGAAGTCCATAGGCAAAAATTGGTTGAGAACCGTTGCTTAGAATGGAATAGGGGGTTATAGTCATCCCTTCAGATATGAATTCTTGTTCTTTTGTTAGAAATCAACCGTAATAATAGTAGTAGTGGTGGTTGATGTTGTTTTTAACCTCAAGTCAACTTCTCACGAACGGACGTCCAACAGAGTTGACTTATATTCAAAGTATGTCTGAGGACAATATGTCGTGTGTTGTTTCCACTCTAAGCAAAGCGGGGGCATGTAATTTGCGGGCAGTTTAACTGCTATTTCTAGTAAGTCCTATTACATCGGCTGACCTGGCTCTTGTCAGTTCCGAGTTTAATTTTAGCCAAGTTCTAGGTTCGATTTAATATTTCTAACAGAATTGTAATTTATAAATCTTTACATTGATTTTTATTTAATTTTTTTTTTTTTTTGTCATTAACAATCGAGCTAGTTTTCTAAAGTTTCCTTTGAAAAGAAGTTTGCTTCCCAACCACAAGCCTCGAGCCGACCAAAGCCTTGTGAGTGGATTTGGGAGACGGAAACTAAAAAAAGACCGTCGTAAAATAACTTTTACCGTTTTATTTTTTATTTGTTTCAATCATTAGACTGCGGCCATGCTGGGGCCTCCAAGAATTTTTAGTCGAATGAATTGTCCCCAGTACTTTTTTTAAAGCCTGATATAATTTGCGCAAACTGCTAAGTTACGCGGACGTAAACACACCGAGCGTTGTTCATTTCCAGTCTTCTGTGAAAAACATGTCTGGCCATGGAGGAAATATTACCTTACTTGGTAACAGGTAGGTGTTGGTGACAGGAAGAGCTCCCAGCAGATTCCGTCTGATCCATGCAACCATGGAAAAGTGGATGTCAAATGACTATGATGATTATATATATATTTATATATAGATATTTTAACGTCCACTTTTGTATACTTGCATAGGTCAGACAAAACTTGTTGAAGCAGATTTTCAGCGTTTGGAAGCCTCTCTCGTCACCAGCCCTTACCTCAAGTAAGTTAATATTTTTCATAATCTTCCAAATACGATCGATGCAACACAATGACAAGCCATGATTTCGAAGAAGAAAAACCAATTTAGTATTTAACTTTAGATGACGTAGATAATGAAAGAATAAAATATAAACATAGAAATTCTACGTCACCACAATTAGAAACATAGAAATTTTATGCCATGACAATTAGATTATAGGAAAAGCATTATAATTGATGGGTTATTAAGGTTATTTTACTATTGAAATATTTAAATGCTTTTCAATATCTATGAAAACATTTCAATGTAAAATTATTTCTATAATTTAATAATGCTAATCTGGAAGTAATTAAAAAATACATATATATATTCGATGTGTGTGTGTGTGTGTGTATTATCAGTCACAAGTTGAGGACTGGTAGCTTGTTGGGAATGACGGCAAGGAATCAGCTCTGGATTTGCGCAGCCAATGTTTTTTTATGCTCGTCCTGTCCTATTCTGTTTGCAGGAGATGGTACTGCAGTTGGTGCAGCTATGCTAGGCAAGGAGATTCTGTACCTGTATTTTCCAGGTGTCGTGATTGATCTCAAGGCACTTCAGTCTTAGTAAATGCTCTAATAAATATCATTGTAACTATTGTTGTCATTCATATTGGTTTCAGTGCCAAATATGGTTCTTCTGTCATTCGGTATAATCACAGACATTCAGTATGCAGACAGAGAGGATGGCTACGACTTTTTTAAAATCAACAAACGGCATTTTCGTGCCTCATTGGAACAGACAAGCAAAGCTATCAACTACTGGATGCAGTCCGCCAACGAGGTATCATTTATCCTACAGCTTGGTGACCTCTTAGATGGCTACAACAAACGGAACAACCAAAGAGATCGTGCTTTAGCATGCATGAAAAAAGCATTTTCTAAATTCCCCAGAAATGTCTACCATGTTTGGGGAAATCATGAATTCTATAATTTTACCCACGAAGAACTTCTCAACTCTATACTGAACAGTTCTTTAAACAAGGCTTGTAAAAATATTCCTGGTAGAGGCTATTATTCTTTCACACCACACAAGTCCTTGAAATTCCTTATTCTTGATTGTTATGCTGTCAATATGATTGACCAGTTGTGTCCAAATTACCAAGAGGCAAAGGAAATGTTTAAAGTGAACACAAACAAAGACATCAATTGTTCAGATGGTCTTGATGATTCCACGTGCATGGTTGTTGCATATAATGGTGCCATCGGAAAAGCCCAGATGGAATGGATATCTGCATCTCTGCAACAGGCTGAAGAACTGCATCAAAACGTTGTGATCTGTGGTAAGTTTCAAAATTTTGTCTTTAGAATTAATTTATTTCTCTCTCTCTCTCTCTCTCTCTTTCTCTCTCTCAGAGAGAGCCATTTTGTCCAGTATTCAAGTAACTACGGTAAATACAATGTTTTGCTCAAAAAAAGCACAATCACTTCTATATACTTTTCTACTCTAGGTACAAGGCCCGAAATTTGGTGGGAGGGGGCCAGTCCTCAGCCAAACCATCCAACCCATGCCAGCATGGAAAGTGGACGTTAAATGACAATGATGATGATGATCATATATATATATATAAGTATATTTAGTATATGATTTAAGTTATAGACCAGTCCCAAAAACCACTGAACCATGACAGAGAGAGAGAAAGAGAGAGAGACAAGGTCTCATTCCAGCAACATGACCAGCTGAAACTACCTTCTATTTATTTGTTTTTTGGGAATCTGTTCAGATTGGTTCACAGATTTTTTTATTAACTTTCTCTTTTTCAACAGATCCATTTTTTATTATATGTCCTCTGTTTCTTTGCAATTATCAGAAATCATTTCTTACTTTCATTTCTACAGGCCACTGTCCAGTTTACATCAAGTCTTGCAACATTAAAAGTCTCTGCTGGGATTCTGCTGCCATCCTCAAGTTAATCTCCAGCTTCAATTGTGTGCTGGCTTATTTTGCCGGGCATGAGCACCAGGGTGGCTTTGCCATCGATCCTAAAGGTATCTACCACATCACATTCCCTGGAGTTATCGAAACCTCACCAGACACTAGCTGCTTTGCCACAGTCGAATTACACCCACGCACATTACAGGTATGCGGTCAAGGCAAAATCCAGAACTATTCTATACCTCTTCGATATGAAGTTAAAACATAGCTCCTCTCCCCACCACTTCACTACTTCCCTCCTACTGTCAAACAGCAAAATTGTACAGACTAATAAAGATTTATTTTAAAGTTCTTTCCAATACATTCCATGCACTGTGCTGTTGTTGTTGTTGTTGTGAAGGCAGCGAGCTGGCAGAATTGTTAGCATGCCAGGTAAAACGCTTAGCAATATTTTGCCCATCTTTATGTTCTGAGTTCAAATTCCACCAAGGTCGACCAACCAAATTGCTCTCAAGTCTCTGTTGTTTTTAAAAGCTGAGGTCACAGAGGTGAATGCTGCAATTCTTTCCATGTTAGATTTTGACTGACACTCCATTGGTTACGACGACAAGCGTTTCACTTGATCCAATCAACGGAACAGCCTCCATGGGAATTAACATGCAAGTGGTTGAGCACACCACAGACATATGTACCCTTAACATAGTTCTCAGTGAGATTCAGCATGACATAGAATGTGACGAGGCCGGTCCTTTGCGATACAGGTACAACTCATTTTTGCCAGTTGAGTGAAATAAAGTGTCTTGCTCAAGAACACAACATTTCACCAAGAATTGAACTTGTGACCTGAGATCATGAACCAAACAAGCTATGTGCCTTCAGACCTTCAGATCGTTTGGATCATCATACTGGCATGAGTTGGACAGTTCAAGAGGAACTGACAAGCCAGAAGTCTGTGCCAAGCTCTAATGTTGATGCCCTTCCCAATGCTAACCAATTTACAGAGTGTACTGGGTGCTTTTTGCTTAACACTAATTTGGGCTACAAAAACAAAAACTCCTATCACCACCATGTTTGTTGCTTTCATCATTCTTGCTGTCATCATCTTTATTATTGTCCTAACCATACAAAAATACAATATAACATAAAAGGAAACAACAAGGCAAAGGAACCATCATGAATATTATAACGTGTGTTATGTAAAAAAAAAAAGAAACAAACAAACAACAAAGTCAGGAGTTGATACACAAAATGTTTTTATATATAATGACAGGTTAATTAGCCCTGGTGACATAAACACCTGATGAAGGTCTAATTGGTATGAAATCTATGTATTAGGTCCCCATATTCAAACCAATATATACATATTATATGTATGAATATAATATATATAATATATGTATATTATATATACACATATTAGAAAATGGAGGATAATATGCTGAACCCAACAACTTGCCACCTGAACACTAATTATTATAAGCACCAATCATCTTATGTCATTCAATATCTTATTACCCATAACTTATTTATATATATATATATATATATATATATATATATATATATATACATATATACACATATAAATCTCATCACCCAATAGTTATAAATGTAACAGCTGTTATGGCCTGGTGGCACACTTAACATAATTCAAATGAAGATAAAAGTTTTCCCATTTTTGCCTGTGAAGCAATAAACACACCGGGGTTTACAGAACACACAAGTCATTAGTCATTAGCCTTTAAACTGTATCAAAATACATCCATCACCAGTATCTCACAATGCATCAATTTATACAATATATATATATATATATATATATATATATATATATATATATATATATATATATATATATATATATATATATATATGTGTGTGTGTATATATATATATATATATATATATATATGTATGTATGTTTCCTTCTTTCTGTATTAATCTCACTCTATGTATGCGTATATGTATATGTGTATGATTTTGTTGGAAGAAATATGAATTTGCACATCTCTATATACCTACCTACACACACACACACACACACATATGTATGTACATGTACACACACACACGTTTGTTGGACAGTTCAAGAGGAACTGACAAGCCAGAGGATTGCACCAAATTCCAATGTCTTCTTTAGCAAGATCTCTACTGCTGGATGCGCTTCCTCAAGCCAAACACTTCACAGTGCGTGTGCTCAGTGCTTTTTCTCTGACACTATCACTAATGAGACCACTGGTACTTCATTTTATCATCACCCACCCCAGGGTTGTAAAGCAAAGTTGACCTCAGTGAGATTTGAATTAAGAACGTACAGAACTGGAAGAAATTTTTCTAAGCATTTTGTCTAACATGCTAACGATTCTTCCAGTTTACCATTTATATATCCATACAGAACATTGCATAAATTAGAATCTGTGGAACGTGTATCTTACTATATAAAATACATTGTCTGTGTGTGTGTCCTCTATGCATGGCCAAACTTCTGGATCAATCTGTATGTACCACACTTAGCATACATGAATAATTTGACCTGGGAAATAAGAATATGGTCTTGGTTTATTTTTTTTTTATTAAAAATAAATAATATTGCTTTATATATATACCATATAACATGTATATACCATATTTTCCACCTTACAGTCAAATTTTTCAAACCAAAATTTACATCCAAAAACAGGAAGGTTGACTTATATGCCGAGACTATTTCAGTGAACAAAAACTTCCATGTGAAATACAGCAGGATTTGGAAAGATAATGATGATGTTTGAATGTTTACACTATAAACTATGTTGACTTGTATGCTGGAAAATATGGAATATGCAAAAGGGAATTTGTTCTGAAATATTCTAGGATTATTAAACAAGTTGTGTAAGGGGTATTAGTATATTATTACTTATTTTTATCTCTGTTTCTCATTCATTGACACCATTTAAAAAGTGTTGCATTGTGATAAACTGCAGAATGGAGTGCAAACTGCTGCCCTGTGAAATACTTGTGTTTATTCCACTATTGCTGCAGCAAATGCACACCCCTGCACACTGGAGTCTTTCACCAAAACTATGTTTGCCTGAAAAATGCAAAAAATAAGGCAGAAAATTTAATAGGATTTAAAACATTTTGAATTTTAAAATTTGTGATATATATACATATATA
>NC_069002.1:4083736-4086043 GCF_001194135.2 Octopus bimaculoides | reverse complement strand
ATATATATATATATATATATATATATATATCATCATCATCATCGTTTAACGTCCGCCTTCTGTTATGGCATGGGTGGGGCTATATATATATATATATATATATATATATATCACATCTCTTCCTGTTTATATATGTATATATACACACACACACACACAAAAGGGTTAAGGGAAGAAGGCTTGGTGGGCGTGATGTAAAAAATATGAATGAATGAAGTTACCTGCTGACAGAACATAGGCTCCTCTTTGAGACATGAAAGAACAGACAAACTGAACGAGTACCAGATCTCTCTTTGATGTTACTCCTCCAAGATCAAAGGAATCTAGAACTTTCTTAGTATTTTCATCACTTCCATCTTTGTCTCTAAAACAACAACAACAGTTCTAATCATTCATTTAGTTTTGATGAATTTCTTTGGGCTACACACACAGACACACACACATATATGTACACAGCCATACACATGTCCAAGAAGGGAAGGTTAACCCAGAATGTTACATGTGGCCTAACACAAGTACTGGCCCAACTTTGCAAACATGGAATCAATGATGACGGGGTTTCACAAAGATGTGTTACCATTCTGCTAAACATTTAAATCAATGCTAGTCAACATTAATCCATAAGAAGCATACAAACACAAACACACACACACAAGTACAAACACACACACACACACATGCATGCACACTCACAGACACACGCATACACATAATGGTTCTCTTTCAGTTTTCATCAACCAAATCCACTCACAGTGCTTTGGTCACCTAGAGTAGAAGACACTTGCCTGAAGTGCCATGCAGTGGGACCGAACCCAAAACCATGTGGCTGGGAAGCAAACATCTTCACCACACAGCCACACCAGCAACTATTTTTAAAACATTTACAAAAATAAGTTTGAAAATATATAAATAAATATAAAATACAATTTTATATACCTTTCAATGTCTGATACATTTGATGTGTCCCATGACCAGGGGGTAAATAGCTTGTCAGACCCCTCACCTTTAAACAGGATTTTCTTCTTTGTCAGGTCGGCCAAAACCTGCCGCACCAATTCACCGAGATAAAGGCCTGAAAACATCTTCTCAAATCTGCAATTAAAAATGTAGAAAAATAAAAAATAATTAACATCATTATTATTACAGTAATCCTTCACCATATCACGGTTCATCTATCATGGTTTATTATTTAAGCTTTAATCAATTCCTCCATGGTGTTGTTTTGCATTTATAATAAAATAAATATATATAAATTATAAAAATATTTAATAAATATATATGCAGTACAGTACAGTTTCTACTTCACGGATCTTCACCTATCACGAGGGTTTTTGGAACATAACAGCTGCAACTGTTAAATATTGATGAGGATGATGATGATCGTTACTAACACTTTCATTACCATTTACATATTCTTACATAGTACCATATTACCAGTGCTTTTTACATGGCGCCGTTACCAGTGCTTTTTGTGTGGCATGAAGGATCAGTGTTTTTTACTAGTTTATTTGAAAACAAAGAAAAGAGAGAGAACCGTGAAATTGTTCAAAGACAAGGAGATCATGTGACCAAAGAAGGAAATAAGGTTTACGTACGTGAACGAGTTAACATGGTTGGAAAGTTTATCTACTTCGTAGTCGAATTCATTTTGGATGAAACTCAGGCATCCAGTATCAGACAGACCTCCCCATTCAATATTGATGATGACCTGTTATGATAAAAGTATTATTATAGTTATGATAAATATATTATTATGATTAATGGCACTGAAAAATATCAAAAATGGGTCTGATTTAATGTGTTAATAATTTTAATGAATTAAATATTATCACATCGAGGTGACACTTACTGTATACCTACATTCGCACCCCACTATATACATACAGATGGTTGCTCAGAAAAAGAACAAGATACAGACATTAACAGGGAAACATTAAATAAAAACCTTTTTTGATTTGTCAGTCTCACTTTGCCATTTCTCGATGGATTTAACATTTTCTATGTAGCAGACATTACAGCCAGTTCCTGGGCAAAATAGAGAACAAGAAGAAATAAGGTTAGGTTTACAGGGTTTGTGTGTGTGCGTGTGTTTATTCCCAACCACCACTTGAGAGCCAGTGTTGGTTTGCTTACATCCCCATGACTTAGCAGTTTGGCACAAAGAAATCAATAGAACAAGTACTAGATTTGAAATAAATTCTGGGGTCAATTTGTTTAATTAGACCCTTCAAAGCAGTGCCCCAGTAAAGCTGTATAGACAAATCTATACACACACACATATATACACAGCTATATATATATATATAT
>NC_069002.1:4081333-4082963 GCF_001194135.2 Octopus bimaculoides | reverse complement strand
ATATAAATATATATATGCATACATACATACCAAGTATGAGTCCAATACAACTCTGCTTGTCCAAGTAGTGACCAGCGACCAAGGCGGCTGTAACATCACTTATTATTGCCACCAAATCAACTGGAATATTCTGTTGAGAGAGAAAGACAAAGACAGAGAAATATCAACATTGCAGTCGAACTTTGGTTTCAAATTGTCACATAAGGCCAGCAGTTACGGGGAAGGGGTTACATCAACCCAGTGCATAACTGGTACTTATTTGATTAATCCCAAAAGGATGAAAGGCAAAGTCGACCTTGGTGGAATTTGAACTCAGAACGTAACGACAGGCGAAATACCGCTAAGCATTTCACTCAGCCTGCTAATGATTCTGCCAGTTCGCTGCCCTTTGATGTTAGTAGAATATTAAACGAATGATAAATTACAAGACACAATTACCAACATAGAAACAAAGGAAGGTTAACCACAAACCTTTCTCTTCAAGCAGTCTTCAAGTGTTTGACCAACATTCATTCCAGGGCCATCGGTGCATTTGAAGGTTTTCGTCCAGATAATCAGTTCCACATCGGTCAGACTCTTCTTCGTTGAGGGAAATGAAAATGTGAAGCCTGAATGCATTGGAAGGGATTAGATTTAGTTCAGTTTAATTAATTAGGGAGTGTGTGGTAGGTGGTTGTATGATTTACTTAATGGCTGTATGGTCCACATACACACACACACACAGAAACAGGCATACACACATACAGAGGTTGGACAAAATAATGGAAACACCTAGCATCATAATTTTAAAATATCTATAAAACTGTTAAAAGCTTATTTATTTTTATGTTTTTTGATTTATTATTAGTGTTGCTTAATATGTTTTGCTAAAATTGCTGCTTCTTTCAGATATCCTCAGGAAAAGGTAATTAAAATTCATTAAAATGACAGATCTATCGGACTTTCAAAGAGGTCAAATTGTTGGTGCTTGTATGGCAGGCGCTAGCGTAACGAAAACAGCTGAAATGTTTGGTGCATCAAGAAGTACTGTCTCGAAAGTAATAACAGCCTTTGGATAACATCGGTGGAGTGGAGAGGAGAGGTTGGCATGCATGGGTGACTGCTGGTCTTCCATAAACAACCTCGCCTGGACTTGTGCCTCGTAGGGTAACTTTCTAGGTACAATCCCATGGTCATTCATGACTAAAGGGGATGATTAAGCTTTTAAGCTTTACATGTACCATGCTTTCACTAATTGCTTTAGATGCTTGTGTAGTCAGAGGTAGACATAGAAACCCTCTCAGCCCTGCTTATCTTTAATCCAGCAGAACGTCCAGAATGTGACAACTGGACAGAGAGAGAGGGCTGTACCAGCACCTGGTTGGTTCTCAATACAGATCTGCAGACTTCTGGAACAAAGTAGTGGCTTGCTCAAGGACACAAAAATGTGCTGCCCAGTCCAGGAACTGAACTTACAATCTTATAACCAATGAGACATACACCTTAATGATTCAGCCACTGTGCCTTCCCCCCTATTAAGACAGTATGGTTTTTAAAAAAAATGAGGGGGAAAACAAAAGCCAAAAAGGTGAAGAAGAAGAAAAACATAGAAGAAAGGAGGTGGGTGATGGAGAAAGAGGAGGAAGGAGGG
>NC_069002.1:4079653-4081174 GCF_001194135.2 Octopus bimaculoides | reverse complement strand
AGGGGAGGGAGGGAGGAGAGGAGAGGGTGTAGGGGGCAGTAGAAGAAGGCAAGGAAAAGAATACAAAAAGTGAAGCAGAAAGGAAAGAAAAAGGAGATTTGAAAGATGTTAAGATATTTCTAGGATTAACAGAAGTCAGTTTACCCAATGGCAGACGTCCACAATTATCAAGGTTATCATAAGTTAGAAATTCTTTGATACAGTCAGCCATAAATTCAAATACCTGGAACAGAAAAACATTAAATATTATTGTTATCTCCTCCTCCTCCACCTCCTCCACCTCCTCCTCTGTAAGACATTGTTCTATCATAACTCCTCACCCTGTTCATTTCTCTTTAACCCTTTTGATAATAATAATGGTAATCCTTTGTATTAAAGGCACAAAGCCTCAAAAGTTGTGGGGAGGATGCTACTTAATTACATCGACCCCAAGCTGCTATTTCTCCACATTGAGAGGTCACAGTTCCACTAATATGGAACATGCGATTTGAATATCACAGGAAAGAATTATAAGATGGATTCTTCAAGCTGAACCAACTGATGGGAGACCTAAGCGTAGACCTAGAATGAGATGTTTGGATAATATCCATAGTCTCCATTGGTCATGCTTGGAGAATCCAGCCAGAAAGCATAAAGATAGCTGCTTCTAATTGAACCTTATGGAAGAGGTGACCGATGGAGGTGTATGGCTTGGTGGTTAGGGTGTTAGACAGATGACCCCTTTAGGATCAATGAAATAAAGTTCTAGTTAAGTACTGGGGTTAATGTAACAACTAACCCTTTCCGCCAAACATCTGGCCTTGTACCAATATTAGAAACAGTCATTAGTCTTGTTGTTGTTGTTGTTGTTGCCATTGTTGCTTAACGAAAATAAGCAAAATATTTAAAGTTTTTACCTGAAGACTGGAACCCTTAAAGCATTCTGCTGGCATCTTGTAATATTTTAGACAGGTGTCTGCCTTACCATTAACAAACTTCACCCGGAACAGACGCAGGTTGGTGCCACCAAGATCCAGACCAAGGTAAGTACCATTCTCTAACAGGAAGAAAAGAAAAGAAAATTTAAAGACAGGTTTTTTTTTTGTACTGACTCAAACAATTCAACACACACACACACACAAACACACATGTATATATATCATCATCATCATCATATATACATATACACACATCAGGCTCCTTTTAGTTTCCATCTACCAAATCTGCTCACTAGACTTTGGTCGACCTGAGGCTATAGTAGAAGACACTATCCCAAGGTGCCATTCAGTTGGACTGAACCCAGAACCATGTGGTTGAAAAGCAAGCTTCTTACCACACAGCCACACCTGTGCCTATAGAAATAAAATAAAAACACAAAAAAATACAAGTAAAACAATGTTTCAGGATTTACCATTTCCACTTAAGTTTTTCTCAATGAAAGTATTTTCCATCAAAAGTGTTGTCTTTTGACGCTCAGTAGAACTGAGGCTGCTGCCATATTTCATATTCTGTTCCGTCACAGTTTTAATCTGTTCAAGTTGG
>NC_069002.1:4077191-4079256 GCF_001194135.2 Octopus bimaculoides | reverse complement strand
GGCGCACAGAGCTGCGCTCGGTAGTGAAGTGAAAGCACGTTATAAAAATAAAACTACTGAATAATAATAATAATAATAATAATAATAATAATAATAATAATAACATTAATTTCTTTATTGCCCACAAGGGGCGAAACATAGAGGGGACAAACAAGGAGAGACAAAGGGACATCGACCCCAGTGCGTAACTGGTACTTAATTTATCAACCCCAAAAGGATGAAAGGCAAAGTCGACCTCGGCGGAATTTGAACTCAGAATGTAAAGACAGACGAAATACCGTTAAGCATTTCGCTCGGCGTGCTAACGTTTCTGCCCAATAATAATAGTAATAATGGTTCCGAATTTTACCACCAGGGCAGCAGTTTTGGGGGAGGGTATGAGTCGATTACATCAACTCCCCCCCCCCCCCGTGTAAGTGGGTATGTAGATATAGATATTCATGTGTAGGACAAGGGAATCAAACATAAAGCCAAGCCATATCTGAGCCACAACAAGATTTAGTCTAACCACACCAGTTCATTGTTTTTAAACAGAAACTTATAGCTTTAATCGTTTGATATCCTGTAAAATACATACGTCTAGCATGCTTCCAGAACTGTCATAGTGTAAGCTGACCCCAAACACTTTTATTCCATTTAATTTGGCCAACATTATGAATAGGGTTTTAAAGAATACTTGCCCTTATCCAGTCCGGGAGATCAGGTTTATGCTTTAATCCAATCTACATGACCCAGTAAATTTGAATCTCTTGATCTAAAGCATTTCTTTTAATGTGAACCTGATCAAGCATGAAATATGACCTGATTTCTTTTACCTGTGAATAAACACATTCCTCAGGTGGCCCAAGTGAGAGCATGGCAGCATTTTGGAATTGGGTCAACTTATGGGCTACGCAAATAGTTTTGTTTCTCAGACTTGGTGCTGATGTGGCTGAGTGGTAAGAAGCATGCTTACCAACTGTGTCATCACAGGTTCAGTCCCACTGCATGACACTTTGGATACGTGTCTTCTACTATAGCCCCAGGACAACTAAACCCTTTTCGTAGGCAGATGTGTGTGTGTGTGCGTGTACTTGAGTGTGTGTGTGTGTGTGCATGCTTGCACACACATACGTGCGTGCATGCATGCGTGCATGCATGTGTGCATGCATGTGTGCATGAATGTGTGTGCCACTGCATGGTGTCTTGGGCAAGTGTCTTCTACAATAGCCCAACCTTGTGACTGGATTTGAAAGATGGAAACTGATATATATATATATATATATATATATAGTGTGTGTGTGTGTGTGTGTGTGTGTGTGTGTGTGTGTGTGTGTGTGTGTGTGTGTGTGTATTAATCAAAGCATACAGTAGTATGACTCCAGTTCAGCTGATCTTACTAATCAGTTTTGCACTGTGTATTAGATAACCGGATATTAGATAAGAGGGTGTTTATCTAAAACCGTGTGATCTTCAGAGATAGCAGGTGTTATGTTTGATTAATGTACTCACTCCATTCACAAATATACAACTACTGAGATTTTCTAACTTTGCTTTAAATTTTTGATGACTGTGTGTGTGTGTGTGTGTATACAGTAAGAATTATGGATATTGGGTGGATGTAAACATTTTTAACATGGTACCTACCTGTGCCGATTCTTCATCAGTGAACCAAGACTTGATCACAGATTCTGGGTATGTCATGGGAAGAATCATGTTGTTAGTGGTCTGCAAGCAGATGTTCACAGAATTTAATTCTTTACAATCAAAGCATTATACATACAGATATATATATATATAGTTCAAAAAAACAATAACAAAAAAACAACAAAGTGAGGACGTGATATGGATAGTATTATTGGACGCTCAGGAAAGGAAAGAGAGAGTGTATGACGTTTCGGGCATAGCCCTTCGTCGGAAAGATGGAAAGTTCGGAGAATGGAAGAACGGAGAAAGAGGAAAATGGTACCGATGCCCACGAGGTTACATTATGAAAAGACCGGAAGAGGAGGTGGTGGGGGAAAAGTTCTTTCTAAGATAGGAGAGTGAAAAAGGGAGATGAATATCTGTGCGTGTGCGAAAGTCT
>NC_069002.1:4071734-4076402 GCF_001194135.2 Octopus bimaculoides | reverse complement strand
TGTATATATACATATATATACATATAATGTATATATATATACATATATATACATATAATGTATATATACATATATATACATATAATGTATATATATATACATATATATATATATATATATATATATACAATGTATGTATATAATGCATGTATGTATGTATGAGTGTATATACAGATATATATATATATATATATATATATATATACACACACACACACACACACACGCACACAATTACATGGTGAGAAAAATACATGCGAAAGAAAATATTTAAAAGACCAGATCCCAAATGCTGTTTTGGTGTTAAATCCATTGTTATCGGAGCGAGGGCAAAATGTCCTGGGTCAAAATGCAGCTGAACTAGTATTCTGAGAGGATGAACAGAACTACGTCATTCTTATATTGTGTTATTTGGAACAATAAAAACCTTCAAGCCCCTAACATTTAAAAGAGAAAAACCAGTAAAATTGATTATAAAGAGAACAAGGCTGCCCACAACTGTTTTTTCTGAGAAAATACATCTTCCATTTACAACTTTTTCATCAACTGGTTGGCTTCCTAGATAAAGCAAATTCTAAAACTTTAATAGAGAACAGAAACACACACACACACTGATACATATGCACACATTATAATGTAATGAAAATATCAACACTTATTGTTCGACACACGTGAATGTGTACATACATACATACATTTCAATGCTCCGGCTGTTTGGCTGTAACGTGTCAGCACAGCAAAACTAATTCTACATAGCAGCAGTAACAACCTGGACACATTTAAGTCGTAAATCTTTTCTTACCTACTTCACTATCCTCCTACCTACACTCACCCACATCCATCACTACCGGGGGGGGGGGGCACAACCACCACCACCACCACCGCCGCCACCACCACTGTCATCATCATCATCATCATCATCATTGTAAGAGTAAGATCTTATTTACTGATATGTGTGACCCAGTTTGTGTTGAATTTCAAAATTACGGCTATTACACACTCCTTATATAATTAATGCCCTTGAAAAGAGTATAAAGGCCTTACATCATCCTATTTCCCCCCTCCCTCCCTCCTTCACTCTTTCTCATGATGCTATGTACTCAATCCTATTGTTGGCATGCTAGAAACAGCAGCTAAAAGCCTCCCTTAAACTTGTGAAGGTGTGTCATGGTGAGAAACCAACTGCGTTTCGAGTGATGGCGATGTAGAGGCTCTTTTCTAGGGTGAATGACCCTAGGAATATTTACTTTATACGAGAAGGGCATGAACATCACAACAGCTATACAAATCTACCATTCCTTGCTGTAGATGTGAGATATTGGGGTTTCTCTCAATGAAATGAGAATCGTTGGTTCCAAACACACTTACCTAAGTCCGTTATCTCATTGATGCAAATGCTTCTGCTTTTACCACTGCTGCTGCTGCTGCTGCTGCTGCTGCTTTTACTGCTGCTGCTGCTGCTGCTGCTGTTGTGGTTGAAAATAAAAACAACATACAAAATAACTACTTTTGTTTCCAACTTGCAGCAACAACTTTGTGCAGTTGACTGCTTAAGCAATATGTACACCATATGCAGATAACTTGTTAATTGGCACGGTGGTGGTGGTGTGGTGGTGAAAATGCTGTTGGTGCTGACAGAAATGCTGTTCATGGTGGGATTGGTTATTGTGGAAATGGCGGTAGTGATAGTGACAATAATCCTTTCTACTATAAGCACAAGTCCTGGATTTTGTTGGGAATGGGACAGTTGATCACCAGTACTCAACTGGTACTTAATTTATATCGACCCTAAGAGGATAAGCAAAGTCGACCTCAGCAGAATTTGAACTCAGAATGTAGAGGCAGACAAAATACTGCTAAGAACTTCACCCGGCATGTTAACAATTCTGCCAGCTCACCACCTTAATAATAATAATAATGATAATGGGGAGACAGGAAGTCAGCGAGCTGGCAGAAACATTAGCACAACGGGCGAAATGCTTAGTGGTATTTCGTCTGTCTTTACGTTCTGAGTTCAAATTCCACCGAGGTCGACTTTGTCTTTCATCCTTTCAGGGTCGACAAATACTATTTATTTAGAATTAAGTTTATAGGTGTTATTAACCTCCACCACCACCACCACTGACAACAACAACACTATCATTATAACTGCTATTACACCTGTTTCCCCATTATTCTTCAGTCTTCATGACAGGTAAGTGGCTGAGATCACAATGTTCCCCACTGAAAGGGACACCAGTCCATAGCAGGATCCAAGGCCAGAAATTCTGAAAGGGCAGGCTAATTACATTGATCTCCGGTATATGACCGGTACTTTATTGACCCTGAAGGGATGAAAAGCAAAGTCAACCTCAGTGGGATTTGAACCAAAAACATAAAAAGCTAGAAGTGCCACTAAGCAGTTTGTCCAAAGTGCTAGCAATTTTGAAGGGAAGGGACAAGTCAATAACATTGACTCCAGTATATGACTGGTACTTTATGAAACCCTGAAGGGATGAAAAGCCAAGTCGACCTCAATGGGATTTGAACACAAATCAATCTATATTTGTGTATAAGAATTTACACAAATTTATTTGCATATACTCATATACAGATGTGTTTCAGAGGGAATTGTCTTCTTATCAGAGATGATGTACCCTTATTCTTCTGCTGCCCAAAGAACAAAAGGGTCGAAAGGCAAAGTTGACCTCAGGTGTATTTGAACTCAGAACAGAACCAGTTCCAAATAAATACCACAAATCACAATTTGACTGATGCTTTATTTAACTTAGTTTTCTCTATGATCTTTTGACAATAAAATATGGGAGTAAATTTAATTATCTGAACTTTTGCTAATTTTAGAAATCCTGATTAAATCTCCTTATCTTTTCCGGAGATTTCTAAACTAAGGTGATTGGTTTACAAAAAGATAAAAAGGTAAAACGTTGATGAATCAGCCACGTAAATGACTTCACAAATTAAAATCCTTTTGTTGTCATTTTTTCACCTTATCAACAAGTCCTCGTGACTCATGCGATATCCAGCCGAGTTTCTTGAGTTATATCATTGCATTTAAACTTGCTGGGACGTGTGCAAGTGTGAGCGTGCAGGTTTGATGCTCTCACACACATCCCATCACCATTATCATCAAACGTTCTGTTTTCCAAGCTGACATAGGTTGGGTGTTTTGACAGGAGCTGTCAAGCCAGAAGTTCTTCTGTCTGCTTTGGCACTTTACAGTGTGGACTGAGGGGGGTGGGGTGGCTTTTTCATATGGCACCAACAGCGGTGAGGACACTAATTAACTTGCAAGACAAAGACCCCTAAACAGAGTGTGGGCGTTAGTATTGAGGGACAGGAATAGATGTGTTGCTGTAGAGGAGATACGTGGTTACATCAGGTAGAGAGAGAGGATGGAGGAAGAGGGGAGAGATAAGGTGGTGAAGCTGTGATGGGAGGAGGGTACACCCAAGTAATCAGGAATTGTATATAATGAAGTGGACCCGTGGCTGGATAGGGTAAGCTTCCAAAATTTTGAAATGTATAAAAATGATAACAAACCTCAAGAGACCCAGTTTTCGATATTGTGACAGAGCTGGAGTAACAAGGGCCCACCATTGACGAGGTCAGAAATGCTGGCAAGACAAACCATCTGATCCATTGATCCCATTTACCATTTTGCAGTGGAGGCACATGGCTCAGTGGTTAGGGTGTTGGACTCATGATCATAAGATTGTGGTTTCGATTCCTGGACCAGGCGATGCATTGTGTTCTTGAGCAAAGCACTTCATTTCAAGTTGCTCCAATCCACTCAGCTGGAAAAAAAAATGAATAACCCTGTGATGGACCGGCGTCCAGACTAATTGGGAAATACATATACCATGGAAACCGGCCCTTAGGGAGTTGTGGCATGACTCTGGAAGGAATGCTTTCCTTTTACTCTCTTGCTTGTTTCAGTCATTGGACTGCAAACACACTGAGACACTGCCTTTAAGGGTTTTATAGTTAAACGCAGAAGTAGCTGTGTGGTAAGTAGCTTACTTACCAACCACATGGTTCCGGGTTCAGTCCCACTGTGTGGCACTTTCGGCAAGTGTCTTTCTACTATAGCTTTGGACTGACCAAAGCCTTGTGAGTGGATTTGGTAGATGGAAACTGAAAGAAGCCCATCATATATATAAGTATGTGTGTGTATATTTGTCCAAGGTGCCATGAAGTGTGACTGAACCTGGAACCATGTGGTTGGAAAGCTAACTTCTTACCATGCTCACAAATACTCATATGTATTTGCTGATATTTAGAAGTTCTATTTTTCCTGTTTGCATCACCATACCTGTACACCATCATCATCATCATTTTGCATCTGCTTTCCATGCCGGCATGGGTTGGACAGTTTGACTGAAACTGGTAAGCTGAAGAGCTGCACCAGGTTCCACTCTGATTTGGTAGGGTTTCTACACCTGGATGCCTTTCGCAACACCAACCACTCCAAGAGTGTAATTGGTACTTTTTACATGCCGGTTACGTGACACAGACATTGGCTACAACTACGATTTCACTTGGCATGGCAAGTCTTCTCAAGCACAACATATTGCCAAAGGTCTCCATCACTTATCACCTCCACGAAGACCAAAGTTCAAAGGGTGCATTTTATGTGCCATCAGCACAGGTGCTCGTTATGTGACACCA
>NC_069002.1:4070529-4071724 GCF_001194135.2 Octopus bimaculoides | reverse complement strand
CCAGCATCGGCCACAACTACGGTTTCATTCGGATAGATGGGTTTTCTCAGGCATGGTGTGTATATATATATATATATATATATATATACACAGGTTGTTATCAACTTAAGACCACAATTAGTTCCAACTGACTGGTCATAAGTTGGCCTATAGGCCTACATAGCTTTTTTTTATATTTTTACATTCTCAGGTAAAAATCACTCACAGCATTCTGTTTCATACTATGATACTGGCGTTAGTCAAAAATTTGGGAGTCTCAAGCAGTTGTCTTATAAACAAATACAAGGTTGGTTCGATGTCTCCACAACAGGATAGTCATCCAACACAGTGGCGATCGATAACTGAGCCTCGGGAAAGCATTTGTTAGCTGACATCATTCATAGACAGGTTAATTTCTAAGAAATTAAACCAATTAGACTTCAATTGGACTATTTATTATTACTGCCGGGAGCTGGCATGCCAATCGTCGTAAAGTTGATTGGTCATAGGTCAACAATGACCTGCATATAAATAAATATATATATTATTATACACATACATACATATATATAAATGTACACACATGTATGTAGACATATAACTCCTGTGATAGAAAACAACTGATTGGAGAGAAAGCAACAACCAGACAATTAAACAAAACCAATGAAACGATCAAACATGTGATTCAACAATATTGAATAATTAATTAATTAGCAAAATAAATGAAGTAATAAATGAATGTAGTTGTTCAATACAGTCAACTTTATTCAGTATACAATATAGTGAGAGAAAAGCTGCAACTAGTGATAGAGATGGAGAGGGAGTGAAATGAGAGGAAGATTGTATAGGTGATGGGGGAGAGAGAGAGAGAGAGGGGGAGAGGGAGTTATAAGGAGAGAGGAAGATTGTATGGGTAATGGAAAAGGCGGGGATGAACAGAGAGAGTAAGTTATAAAGCAAGGAGAATGAAAGAGAGAAATAGAGAGAGGTTGTAAGAGAGAAAGAAAATGGGGAGACAAACAGGTAAGGAAACAGACAGACGGGCAAAGAGATTCGGGGTGGGGGTGACAAGTTCATAGAACATGGTCAGGTCACTTTGAATAAGAACTCAAAGTGACAAGTCTGAGTGTGAGGATTGAATGGGGGTGGGGAGGGGAAGAAGTGAAATGGGTGTTTGTAAGGCAGACGGGGAGACTAGAGTGGCTTAAGAGGGATT
>NC_069002.1:4069765-4070519 GCF_001194135.2 Octopus bimaculoides | reverse complement strand
GAGGGTGTGAGATGGATTAAATGGAGAATAACAGATTGGATTAAAGGTAAGAGAAGGAGGGAGTAATTGGCCGAGAGAAGGGAGTGGATAAAGGGAGGGAGATTAGAAAACGGTGAAGAATGAGGAAGAGAAGGGGGGGGGAGATAAAGAGAGAGAGGAATAGAATGTGAGAGAGAGAGAAGAATAGAACATGAGAGGGGGAGAGAAAGGAAGAGAGATAAACAGAGAGGAATAGAATGTGAGAGAGGGAAAGAGAAAGGACTAGAATGTGACAGAGGGATAGAAAGAGATAAGTAGAATGTGAGGGAAAGAGAGAGGAGTAGAAAGTGTGAGAGAGGGAGAGATGAATAGGTTAGAAACAGTGAATGCAGCTAGTTTAAAAGTCAGACACAAGCAGAAATGCAACAGAAGTTACATTAACACAACGTGTGGACACACATATACACACAAGTGTATGTATGTGCATATATGTGTGTATGTGGTGTATGTATGTGCACATATGTGTGTGTGTGTGTGTGTGTGTGTGTGTGTGTTACTTGGTGAAATATAACAAGTCGCAGAACGACGAATGCTGCTTGTAAGATTTACCATGTTACTGTACAATTTTCAGCCTCTCGTGAAAGTCGGTCTTAAGACAAAACGAATACTTGCTCAAGGATATGATTCTCTTGTTATTAGTTTTAGTTGCTGCTGTTGTTGTTATTATTGTTGTAGCTGCTGCACTGAAAAAAATAATAGCTTTGGGGGGGGGGGG
>NC_069002.1:4068786-4069720 GCF_001194135.2 Octopus bimaculoides | reverse complement strand
GGAGTTGATAAGTTCAAATTTTAGATCCGCAAAACATGTTTAGACAGATATGCGGTGGTATGACTTCTGCGAAAGAACTGCTGGATTTTCATACTTGTGGATCAAACTTTCCACAGTCTATTTCTACACTCTTCATAACTGAATTGCAGAATTTATATCTCAATGACCAACAGATTTTTATTTTTATAGTCCCCCCCCACCCCCGCAGGTTATCGATAGTCTTTCCATACCAAAGCTGTAGAATTTGTATGAACGTGACAAAACAGTCTTTCCATAGTTAATTAGCTGACATTTTAGGATTGAACTGCAGAGTTTGTATATTAATAAGCCATCAGCTGCTCTATAGCAAAATGCAGAATTTTACCAATTGAAAGATTTGCAGATTTTTCTCTCACAAATACAGAATATAGGACTTAGAAACCAGAAACAAAAATACTCGACACCAATTGGGTAAAACAGAAGAGAAGGACAGCCCAACCAGCTAGAAATTTCCCGATGACTGAGGGTGTGAGATGAGTCAGCATTTCAGCTGAGAGTCTGTGAGTTTCTAAACCCAACATTAGCGCTGTGGTGGTGTATTGAAACAAGGCACTAATCTCTTTCAATCTTGCTCAGTCTACCTGGAATAAATTATTCCTTCCAGGTGTGAGAAAAGGGTATATTGGGGATAAGAGCACCAATCATCAATCACCGCATTATAGCGGTGGGGAAATCATCTTAGTGCCAACAGCACTGGCCATTTATTCCTCAATTTGATCCCCACATCTAATCTAATAAACTAAGCTTATTTTCTCCAGCATTTCGATGACAGATTTGAAACTTTTAAACACTTGGAGTGATTTTATTTATAGGAGCAGAGCAGAGCAGAGTTCCGATCAGATTCAGAACGGTTAAACACCGGTAGTAGTTTCACTACAGATTATTTAGAAGGGCA
>NC_069002.1:4056470-4068033 GCF_001194135.2 Octopus bimaculoides | reverse complement strand
ATATATATATATATATATATATATATATATATATATATATACATACATACATATATATATATACATATATATATATATATATTTATCAATCAATAAACCAGGTTCTATAAACACTTGCCTTAGCTATAGGGTTTAAACTAACACTTTCATAACCCTGTTTCCAAAATAATCAAGAATTATGAAGAGGTTTAGAGAAATAACTGGCTCTCTGTTGGTTATGACAACAGGGGTTCCAGTTGATCCAATCAACAGAACAGCCTGCTCGTGAAATTAACGTGCAAGTGGCTGAGCACTCCACAGACACGTGTACCCTTAACGTAGTTCTCAGGGAGATTCAGCATGACACAGTGTGACAAGATTGGCCCCTTTGAAATACAGGTACTACTCATTTTTGCCAGCTGAGTGAACTGTGAAGCAATGTGAAATAAAGGGCCTCGCTCAAGGACATAACACGACACTGGGAATTGAACTCACAACTTTACAATTGTGAACCACTGATCCATGCACTTTTAGAGAAATAAACTTTCAACTTCATAATATAAATTAAATATTACATAGTCATTGAACTCTGAATCTCCTTTGTTATGGAATCATGTAATAAATGATCTGAAAACTTTAACAGAAGCAGTCTCATGTAGGTTGATGTTGTAAAGCTTAACGAAGTGAAATGTTGAAGTTGCCACCAAAAATAGAAATTTATAATGGAATGTCTGAGATGAATAGTTTGTCTGTCGTTGTAGCGGTTAATAAAATTATAATATACATGGATCTTTCTTTTGATAGGAATGTGAAATAACAAACTAATTACTTCAAGTTCTGCTGTTAAAAACAAATTATTTCACACCATATAAATCTGTGTGTGTGTGTGTGTGTGTGTGTGTGTGTGTATATAAATATATATATATATGAATATATTTCAGCTAATAAATCATTTAATAATCATCTACCTTATTTTATCTTAGGGATAACCTAACACTTCCATAATTATACTTCCAGCAAGAGTATGCTTGCCTTTTTACAATTAAATTCCCAAAATAATCAAGAATTACAAAATGTCTAGTGAAATATATATTTTTCATAATTTTGCACCATTCCTACTTCTACTTCCCAACGAAAGCAGGTTAGACAGATTATTCAGGTGTAAAATAAACTATTTCTCCAATAATATACAAATCTGTGAATTTACAAAAATAAAATAAAATGCACAACAGCCGGACTGCCTCTCCAGGATGACTTGGGACCATGGATATGATATCATAAATTAAAAAATATAGAATGAAATGAAAACATCTGGGTTAATTAATGAACACGTTAATGAATCCAATGTAATGAAGTTAAAAAAAAAAAACAATCGAAAAATAGATGACCCATAGATAAATACATTCTGTACTAGCAAATTTATAGAATAGAATACATATTAATATTGAAATTAGAGATTTCACTGAAATCGCATATGTACGTACTATTTTCTTGTACAATTACATAGCTTCAGTTTCATCTTGTATTAGGACAGATGTGTATTTAGCCTATCTTGCAGCTGCTCTGTACACAATTTTGTAGTTGATTATAGAATCTAATTTTAAAGATGGCATGGCAAGCACATCTGTAGAGTAATTGTTAACGCTGACAGTTGGCAAGTGATAAATACACAACTCCAGAACCGGTGTTGGGAACTGTTACTCTTCTTTTGTCTCAAATTGATTATTTCAAATCTTTGCAGTGAATCAGTATTTGAGTTAATGAGGTTTATTTCGGTTATTTTTTGCTGCAAATGTTCAACCAAGGTGGGATACCTTGTTATGTTGGACGTTTGTAGCATAACCTACCTGGCTAGCACTAAGTGACTGATGTGTGGAGATTCATTAAAAAAATAAATGCCAATTTAAAAATAGCAGAAAAAAATAGATTTATAGCATTTGATTTGAGAAGAGTGTTTAGCAAGTAGGCAGTCTTTCGTGTAATTAGGGATTTGAGTCCAATCAGTAGGCCTAGACATTTTTTTATATTCCTGGTATCAATTGTTGCTTGTAACTTGGAATAAAGAGATATGGTAGCAGGGGTGTGAAGCTGATTTTCAAAGACTTTCAAACTAATACATTGAGCAAGAAATGGTTTCGTCTTTCCAAACTTAGTGAGAAGTTTCATAAAATATTCTAGTAACTCATAGAAATCCTTCCATGAAGCATTCATCTTGTTTTGTTTTTTGTTTTTTTGTTCTGATTTTTTTTCTTTCAAATTCTTTTCTTTTCACATCAGAGATGAAGATAAATTGGAAAACAAAACAACAACAAAAAAAAAAATCAATGAAAATAAATAGATAAGAAAGAGCAATGACAATGAAGGTGATGATAATAATAATAATGACAATAAAAATGGTTTCTGACAACAGTGCCACAAAGAGGCCACATATTTGTAAGGAGGAGGAGGAGGAAGAGGGGGAGGCAGAGATGGTGGTGGTGGCAATGGTGGTATATAGTTTCAGATGGAATTAACACACCCTCCCTATTCTCTAGGCAGGGGAGACGTGAGAGTCGGGCAAGTTACCTGCAATACATGCTTAAGATTTAATTTAATGAAACCTACAAAGAAAAGATGGAAAAAAAAAAAAAAAGGCAAAAATATGATCCCAACACAAATCTACAAACCCAGAATTTAGAGAAAACAGGAATTAATAATACTATAAATACACAAACTGCTTCATTCCATTGTCTTTGGTAATGAAAATAATGGTAAACTTCTGACATAGGCACAAGGCCAAGAATTTGGGCAGAGGAGGACCAAGTAGATTAAACCAACCCCACCACATGACAGGTACTTTATTTTCTCAACCTTGGAAAGATGAAAGGCAAAATTGACCTCAGTAGGACCAGATCTGAGAAAGTAAAGAGCCAGGACAAATTTGGCAAGGCGCTCTGTCCAACATTCAACCAGTTCTGTCTATCCACTGACCTTAATAATGATGATTTCAAATTTTGGCACAAGGCCAGCAAATCCGGGGCCGGCAGGTGGGGGGAGTCTGTCACATTGGCCCCAATGCTCAACTGGTACTTATTTTATCGACCCTGAAAGGATGAAAGGCAAAGTTGACCTCAGCAGAATTTGAACTCAGAGCATGGAGATGGACAAAATACTGTCAGCTTGGCACCTTACTGGCCTTAATAATAATAATGAAATTTCTTTATAATTGTGGCACAGAGGGGGTTAGTCGATACCATAAACTACAGTACTTGACTGGTACTTTATTTTATAGACCCCCAAAAAGGATGAAAGGCAAAATTCATCTGAGTGGGATTTGAACTTGGAATGTAAAAAAAAAAGACAACACAAATACAGCTAGGCATTTTCTCCCAACACTAACAATTCTCATTATCCACTGACCTAATAATAATAATAATGATGATAATAATGATGATTTCAAATTTTGACACAAAGCCAGCAATTTTAAGGGAGAGTAAGTCAATCACTTCAAGCACGGGGCTTAAATGGTTCTTATTTTACCAATCCCAACAGGATGAAAGGCAAAGTCAACCTCTGCTATATATATATCTGTTTCTTATTTCTTATTTCTTTATTGCCCACAAGGGGCTAAACATAGCGGGGACAAACAAGGACAGACAATATATATATATATATATCTGTTTCTGTGCTATATATATATATATATACATATGCACACACACATATATACATACACACACCCATCATCATCATCATCATCATCATCGTTTAACGTCCGCTTTCCATGCTAAACGATGATGATGATGATGATGATGGGTGTGTGTATACATAGTATATATTCATACATATATACATATTTATATATATATATATATATATATATATATATATATATAGACATATATACATACATACTCACACAGTTTCCTAATTTGTTTAGCTGAAGCATGTAGATTACTGAAATAGCATGATCACAATAGAAAGACTGATTCTTAATCTTCAGATCTGAACTTAATTCCTTTAAAGCTGTTAATTCAAATTTTCATCTCTTTGGCCAAATAGTTATGGTGGTTGGTCAAGCCTGTTACAGTAAACAGTACAAAACCCACACGAAGCCATCTGAGCTAAAAATCCTCCCTGATGTACAAAATCCTTGTGATACATTGATGTCATACCTAGGTTGAAAGCTTACCTGTTGTAATATCTGAATGTTAAAGACTTCTTAAATTAGATAAGTCATATCATACTTGAAAATTTCTGATAACAAGTGCTACTTCTACATACATGTGTATATGCAGGTAGAAGCAGCATGTGTGTGTGTGTGTGTGTGTGTGTGTGTGTGCGCGCGCATGGATGGGTGTTAGTGCATGCATAATTGGGTGCAGAGGTCTAAATGGAAATTAAAAAAAGTTGTATTTGAAATGCAGGAAAAATAAGTATAAAAATGACAGAAAATATTTCTTTTTAATAAATTATATTAAAACAAAAGAAATTGAAGTTTGTAATTGTTAAAGAAAAAATAGTTTACAAAGTAAGAAAATTAATAAAAAGTTGTGTGTGTATGTGTATATATATATATATATATATATATATATATATATATATATATATATATATATATATATATATATATATATATATATATATATATATATATATATATATACATATATATATACATATATGTATATACATACATGCATATATATATATACATATATATGTATACATTTATATATATACATACATAAATATATATATATATGTTTATAGAGACAGAGCAAAACACATAGTGAGAGAGGGGGAGAGATAGAGTGAGCCAGTGTGGAATAGAGAGAGGAAAGGAGAGATTGAGATAAGAAGAAGAGATGGAGAAGATGATGAGGTCCAAAAATAAAGTTATATAATTCTGCAATGATCACAGGAAAAAAAATATACTACATTCTAATGGTGATGGTTTTACTCCGGACAAGGGCCGTAATATATATATATATTATAAGGGAAGAGGGTAGTGACATTGCCTTCCTCAATGGTATTAGTGGTTTAAGTGAAGTGAATTAACTTCAACTGGGATAAGAAAACAGAGTTGTGAACATGGTTCACCGGGTATTTATCTCGTTGTTTAGCCATAGGCAAGCTCCAAATGAGTAGTAGTAGATTTATAATGGATGACAGTCTAGCCATGATCATTCTATTTTTTCAGGCAGTATATTCAGGACTATGTCATTGTTTTTCTTTTTAACGTTTTCAAAACGGGTAAAGATTTGGCTGCTATTTCTAGCATGTCAAACACCGACATAGAAGCCTCCCTCACCGATCTGTTACCACTACTGTATATTCTTATTTAAGCACAAGGCTTCAGATCTAGTAGGAGGTGAGTAGTTGGTTGAATACAGCCCTGCTGTACAAACCTGACTGTTACATCATTCGATTGAACCCTGAAACAATTAACTGTGAAATCAACCTTGGAATGATCTTGTCTTCTACTGCTCAACTTATTTCACCAGTCTATTGCCTTAAATAATAATTTCTAACATAGATATAAGGCCACAAATTTTGATGGGAAGGGCTGCAATCGTGCTTCTCAAGTTAACAAACACCAGCCCATGAAAAATAACACTGAAATCTTTTAGGCGCAAGCCTTCTCCCTTCTTAATGAGAAAATAAAATAGAGTTTGTATTTATATAATTCTTCTTCTTTGTCACAGTGTTAGGCAAGTTTATAAACTTTAAAACTTTCTTAAATTAGGTTAAACATAGCAATTTGTCTGTCCCCTTTTTTCAATCTTCACAGCCCCACATCCTTACGAGAAAAAACTGGACTCTACTCAGTTATACCAACCCCCAGTTTTGAGTGGTACTTTATTCTATCTACCCCATCAGAGAGGAAGAGGGAGGGTGGAATTTGAGCTCAGAACCTAAAGAGCTGGAATAAATATTGGTTTCATATAAAGGCCAGCAATTTTGGGGGCAGCAGGTAAGACAATTACATCAAACCCCAATGTTCCACTGGTACCAGAAAGGGATGAAAGTCAAAGTTGACCTCAGAACTGGTGTGCTAAAGATTCTGCCAGTTCACCACCTCTAAGAACTGGGAACAGATATCACCAAGCATTTTAAGCAATCATAAAAAGGGCCATTGCCTGATAATCCCTTCATTTAATGAAAGACCCAGAATGTAGGTCTGTCAAGAGCCCTAAGGCTCGTAAAGCCTAAGCTTTAGCCTGTTTCCATGGCATATGACATGAAACTGCTACTGCTGGACAGGATTCTCGTCCATCGCAGGGCTAACTTCCCTGCTTTTGTTGGAATTCCTTTACAGTCGAGTGGACTGGAGCAACAGCAAATGAGGTCATTTGCTCAAGAACATAATGCACAGTCCAGTCGTGGAACTGAAACTGTGAACATGTAATTGTGAGTGCAACACCCTAACTACAAGGCCACACACTCTGACTACCCTGCTAACAGTAATAACAAATTGTCGCTTCATTAAGCAGATGGTCACATTTATATTTCCCGTTTTTAAATTTGAGAAGAGAGATTAGCATCGTTAGTAAATAAAAATTACTTCCCTTGATCTATAAAGAAAGAGTGACAGAGTCATCTCACCCTAGGAATGTACCAGATTCGATATTTAATTCTCCGTTCTAAAACACCTGTCACAGACACACACACACACAATCTAGTAGTAGTAGTAGTAGTAGTAAAATAAAAGGCATGGTAGTCTGCCGTTAGTGAGAGAACTTTTCAATGAAAAATAAGGTATCACATATCTTCATTAACACACACACAGATATACAAGAAAAAATATAAAATTCAATATCAAATAAAATAAATAAGCACTTGTACTATATATATATGTATATATAGTATGTGTGTGTGTAATATAATTTTTTCCTTTTATCAGTATAGAATCATTATTAGAATTATATTACTTTTCTCATTTTAGAGACTTTTCACTATTTTCTTGTTATTTATTTTATATTATTTAATCATTTTTTCTTTTTAGGAGAGGAACCTTTAAAAAATTGTTCATTATTAGGATGAGGGTTAATGTAAAATAAGTGACAGGAGGAAGAGGGGGCAGAGATAAAATAACCAAATATATATATTTCTAACTTTGGCATGAGGCCACATATTAAGTAAGACTGTATGCTTATGTGAAAATAACCACATGTATAATTAGTTAAAAAATACAGCATGGTTGATTTCCTGTGTATATATATACATGCATACATATATACATATATATATATATGTATGTATGTATGTATGTATATATATATATATGTATGTTCAGTGTTCAAGTGATACTTAATTTATCAACCCCCAAAAGGATGAAAGGCAAAGTAAACCTTGGCAGAATTTGAACTCAGAACATAAGGATGGACAAATACCACTAAGTATTTTGTCTCGTGTGCTAACCACCTTCATAATAATGATAACACTAATTGTTTTCCACCAGAGGTACAGTGACAAAAGTTTGAGGGTAAACATTCATCAGCTACTTTGACCCAGGACTTGCGCTGTACTTATTTGACTGACCCCCACCAGATGGACAAAAGGCCAATTTGACCACAGATAGATATGAAGACAGAATGCAAAAGGACGTAACTAAATACACAAGAGATGGGGCAGAGCAATGCCCTACCAATTTTGCCAATCCATCAGTCTTCCGTAGTAGTAGTAGTAGTAGTGATGGTGGTGGTGGTAGTATTAGCAATGTGTATTTGCATTTCACATACAATTAGTTACATTAACTGTTTACACCACCACCACCCAACCCACCCTTCTTCCCGCAATATATAACTGGTTAATCATTCTGTCAAAGCCACAAAGTCAACCTCCCCCACCCCGAGAGACATGAACTCAAAAGATATATAATTCAATGGAGACAGCTTTAAATGAGACATTTTGCCAATATGTCATACCAGATAAATAATAATAATAATTCATTAAATTATAGGCACAAGGCCTCAAATTGTGTGGGGAGGGGGAGCCTATCTGTTACATTGATCCCAGTGCACAACTGGTACACATTTTACCAGCTCCAAAAGCATGAAAGGCAAAGTTGACCTCAGCGGGATTTGAACTCACAACGTAAAAGAATGGGAAGAAATGTTGCTGTTTTGTCTGACATGGTAACAATTCTACCAGCTAGCCACCGTAATAATAATAATAATAATCCTTTCTATTATAAGCACAAGGCCTGGATTTTTTGTGGGGAGGGGGAGAATCAATCACATCGACCCCCAGTACTTGACTGGTACTTGTTTTATCGACGCTGAAAGGATGAAAGGCAAAGTCGACCTTAGTGCGGTTTGAACACACAGCATAAAGAGCCAGGTGAAATGCTACACCAAGCATTTTGTTTGGTGTGGTAACGACTCCCCCAGCTCACTGCCTTAATAATAATAATAATAATAATAATAATAATAATAATAATTAATAATAATAATTTCTTAAAAAGCACAAGGCCAGAAATTTGGAGAAGCGGGGTTTGGTTGATATATTTGACACCAGTATTTAACTGGTACTGCTATGTATTGACCCCAGAGGGATGAAATCAGAACATGACGATCCAGGAAAAAAATACTGCAAAGCATTTTTCTAGCGCTTTAACGATTCTGCTAACTGAGGGTCTCAATAATAATAATAATAATAATAATAATAATAATGATGATGATGATGATTTCAAATTTTAACACAAGGCCAGGAAGATTGGGGGATAGGATAAGTCAATTACGTTGACCCCAGTATTCAACTGGTACTTAATTTATCGACCCAGAAAGGATGAAAGGCAAAGTGGACCCTGGTGGTATTTGAACTCAGGACATAAAGAGTCGAAAGAAATGCTGCTAAGCATTTTTCCCGGCACAGTAACAATTCTGTCAGTTAAGGACAATAATAATAATGATAATAATAATAATAACTTCTTACATAAATCAAGGCCAGAAATGTATATTTTGAGGTGTGTTGTATGTGTGGTGGGGTAAAGTTAATCATATTAATCCCAGGACTTGAACCGTACTTAAATTCTATCACTCCCTCAGCAGGATTTGAACTCAAAACATGCCAACAGATGTCATTAAATACCACAAACACATTTTGTTTTTGATACTCTCACCAATTCTGCCATATCTACCACCATTGTTACAATTGTTTCTCATTTTGGCAAAAGGTCAGCAACCTTGAAAGGGAAGGGGGGGGGGGGTTCAGTCAATACCATCGACCCCAGTACGTGACTGGTACTTTATTTTTTACTGACCTCGAAAAGGATGAAAAGCAGAGATGACCCTGGCAGGATTTGAACACTCAGAATGTAAAGGGCTGGAAGAAATGCCACTTAGCATTTCATCCAACACTAATGATTCTGCAATAATAATAATAATAATAATAATAATAATAATAATAATAACAATAATAATAATAAGAATAATTCTTTCTACAATAGGTACAGGGCCTGAAATTTGGGGAAAGGAGCTAGATGATAACATCGACCTCCACCCCCAGTGCTTAACTGATATTTATTTTGTCAACCCCCATTGCTCAGCTGGTATGTTTTTTTTTTTTTGACAAACCCAAAAGAATGAAAGGTCAAGTCAACCTTGCCAGAATTTGAATTCAGAACATAAAGACCAAAGACCGGATAAAGGTTGCTAAACATTTTGTCCAGCGTGGGGATGATTCTGCCAGCTCACCACCTTGTAATCCTTTGTACTAAAAGTACAAGGCCTGAAATTTTGTTGGGAGGGGCAAGTGAATTACACTGACCCCCTCAGTGTTTAACTGGTATCTATATCATCAAACCTGAAAGGCAGAGTCAACTGTAGCAGAATTTGAACTCAGAATGTAAAGATAGATGAAATTCCACTAAGCATTCTTACATAGGGGACAAGGGGACAAGGCCAACAATTTTGATGGCGGGGGGTGGGGGGTGCTAGTTGATATCATTGGCCCAAATATTTCACTGGTACTTTTTCTTTTTCAACCTCAGAGGAATGAAAGTGAAAGTTGTCCTGGGGCAGATTTGAACTCAGAACATAAAGAGCCAGAGAAAAATACTGCCAAGTACTTAATCTGATGCTCTTGTGATCTTGCTGATAACAAAAATTGCTTCCAATTTAGGCACAAGGCCAGCCATTTGTCCTCTTGGGGATCATTAAAATAATGTACCAGTGAAGAACTGACCTCACTGAGATTTGAACTCTAGCCATAAAATATCAAGAGAAATACCGCAAGGCTTTTTTTTTTTTCTTTCTATTTTTTTTTTTTAGTTTATGACACTCTAACAATTCTGCCAGTCATCCACAATATTTCTTTCTACTATAGGCACAAGGCCGGTAATTTCAGGGGAGGGTACTAGTCGATTAGATCGACCCCCAGTGTTCAACTGGTACTTGTTTTATCAACCCTGAAAGGATGAAAGGCAAAAGTCAACCTTGGTGGAATTTGAACTCAGAACGTAAAGACAAACAAAACGGTGCTAAGCATTTTGTCCAGCAACGAGTCTGCCAGCTTGCTGTCTTAACAATAATAATAATAATAATAATAATAATAATAATAATAATAATAATAATAATAATAATGATAATAATAATAAGGATGATGATGATTTCCAATTTTGGCACAAGGCCAGCAATTTCGGCGTAGGGGCAAGTCGATTACATTGACCCCCAGTATTCAACTGGTACTTATTTTATCAACCCCCGAAATGATGACAGGATAAAGCCAACCCCAACAGGAACTTGAACCCAGAATGCAAAGACGGACGAAATGCCGCCAAGCATTTTGCCCAGCATGCCAATGATTCATCCATCTTGTCCCTTTGCATAATAATAATAATAATAATAATAATAATAATAATAATAATGACTGCTGTTTAAAAAAAAAAAGAAGAAACACAAAGGAAAAAAAAAACACTCAAAGACAAACTGCTTTCTATGTCCCATGGCAGCAGTAATCTTGAAGATTTTGGTTGTTATTCTGGTTCCTTGGGATTTCTCTTGTAGTTTCAAGTCTTCTTTTCCCCTCCCCCTCCCCAAACTTCTTTTGGTTTCGCTGTTTCATTATATTGTTGTTTATATATATATGTGTGTGTGTATATATATATATATATATATCTTTCCTTTTCATTGTTTCTTTGTCTTTTTTTAATGTCTTGTTCACTTGTGCTGTTTTATGTTCTTGCTTTATATATGTATAGATATATATGTATATATATATGAATGTATGTATATATATGTATCTATGTATATATATGTGTATATACGTATATATATATTCATATATATATATATATATATGAATGAATATATATATACATACATACATACATGCATGCATATAAATATATGTATATATAGATATATACACACACACACATGTATACATATATATATTTATGAATATGGATATTTTCTATAACATATGATGTGCTTGATATGCTGCATACCAGATCTCTCCGGAATGTTTCAAGGTCCTGAAATAACAAATAAAATAAAAAATAGAATACAATAAAAAAAATATATATTCATATACACACACACACACACACACCACAAACATATATATATATATATATATATATATATATATATATATA
>NC_069002.1:4044589-4056085 GCF_001194135.2 Octopus bimaculoides | reverse complement strand
TAACTCCAACTAAAAACATTTGTCTCCCCTTACACACACTTCCTGTTTTGACACCACACTTCCTGCTTAACACAAACTTTTAACCCTTTTTTTAAACCTAACACAACTCTCCATTCTCATGCATCCTTATTTTTCCAACCATTATCTATTAAAATATGCTTCCAGTTTAGCATTCTGCCTTATTTTTCATTTTCCTATTATTTCTCCACGTGCGGTTAACACAACCCCACTATTTACTGACTTATATATGTATCAAAGCAATCATTTTTACATCAATTTTTTTGTTTTTTTTTTGTAAAATTTGTGCCATTATGTACTTGTACTCTATGTTCTCTGGGTTATGAGTCTATGAAAAGGTTAAAGAAGATAATGCGTTCATAATGAATTTTACTTCACTGGAGAAGGAATAAACTTCGGTAATAGCATTGAGTTATGTCTCTTTAAGCAAGGTACATAACTAGGGTTCTTTAAATATTTGAAGATTCTTCTAATTGGCAGTATCTTTATTTCAACTAATTTTGAAAGAAAATGAAGAATTTGGTAAAATAACCTTGTTATCAAGTTGGTGTTTGGACCAACATTAATGTACTAGAGTAGATTCATTCAACTAAAAATATTTTTCAAGACGGAGCCCCACCATGGTCGCAGTCTAATGAATGAAACAAGTAAAAGGTGAAGATCCCCTTCGGCCAAAAAGGGCTATGGGATTGCATCTAAGAAGTCCCCCTCAAAAGTACAAGTCTAAGCAAGGTTCTTTTTATGGAAGATCAGCAGTCATCCATGCATACAAGCCCCGCCCCTCCACGCCATCAATGTTATCCAAGGGAAAGGCAAAGGGGCCGATACAGCTTGGCACCAGTGGCATCGCAACTCATTTCTGCAGCTGAGTGAACTGGAACAACATGAAATAAAGTGTCTTGCTCAAGAACACAACACACAGCCCGATCCAGGAATCAAACTCACTATCTCTTGATTGAGTCTGATGCTCCAACCACTGAGTCATGTGTCTTCATTATCATTATTGTGAAGTAGTGGGATGTCAGAAGAATGAGAAGTGTTTTATCAGTCTATTTGAGTATACAACGAAATATTTATACACACCTGTATATCATTTAATCTTAGTAAGGGGGTAGTAGACCCACACACACAGAAAGGACAGCAATAACAGGTTCACAAAAGAAAAAAAAATACAGCTGAGAAAGAGCAAAAACTCACCGTACAACATCAACAAATGCTTTCCCCAGGGGTTTTACTTCGTATCTTATACCATGTTTTTCACACAATGATTTCACATATGGTGCAATCTTGTAGAGATTGTGCCGTGGCATTGTAGGAAACAAGCTGAAAAACAGAGAACAATGAGAAAAATGTTAGCATTTTGGTTTCATTTCAGATTTAGTGGACAAAATAAAATGCTTAGTGGCATTTCTTCTGGTTTTGTGTTCTGAGTTCAAATTGAGCCAAGGTCATCTCTACTTTTCACTTTTTGAGAGTCGATAAAATAAGTACCACTGGAGCCAATATAATCAACCAAGCCCTCTCCTCAAACTTACTCAGCATGAGCCAAAATTAGAAAGAATTATTATTATTATTATCAAGACACACCAAGCCAAGCAGTATCACTGTCCTTCACATACAGGCTTGTCCTTTCAGGTGCCAGTGCCACATAGAAAGCACCTGTGTCGGTGCTGCAGGATTGCACTCATGCCGGTTCTGCTTAAATGCACTTGTGCCAGTTGCATGTAAAAGGCACCCAGCACACTGTTGAGTGGTTGGCATTAGGAAGGGTATCCAGCTGCAGAAACCAGGCAATTGGTGTCTGGACAGCTCCCAGTTAGCCAGCTCAATGTCAAGCCGTCCAACTCATGCCAGCACGGAAAGCAGACATTAAACGATGATGATGATCAAGGTGGTGAACTGGTAGAAACGTTAGCATGCCAGACAAAATGCTTAGTGGCCAGCAGTTTTTGGGAGAGAGGAAGAAGTTGATTAACTGACACCAGTACATGACTGGTACTTACTTTATAGACCCCAAAAGGATGAAAGGTAAAGTTGACCTCAGTGGCATTTAAACACAGAACATACAGACAGACAAAATACCATTACGCGTTTTGTCCAGCATGCTAAAAATTCTGCTAGCTCGCCACCGTGCATTTTGTCCAGCTTGCTAATGAATCCGCAATCAATAATTAGTCATAATTTATAATAATTACTGGTGTTCGATTTGGAAATTAAGATGTCCAGTAAACCAATCATTGAAAAATGACTTCTCAATATCACAGGTCGCATGGAGTTGCAAGGCAAGCCAGGGTTGGGCTGTATCATGTTCTACATCCATTGGAATATGGTTAGACTGACTGACCCAGGTAAACCAGTGACTTTCAACACACCTGAAGACAGAAGAAGAGAAAAGAACATTACAGTCGATACATCTCGAAGACAAACTTTAAAAAGATTTAATTCAGAATAAAAAAAATATCAAAATATTTAGTCAGAAATATAGAAATAAAGAGAGATAAGAAAAACTCTTTTATAAAACAACACCAGATTGGGACAGACAGAACAAATGTAATGGTGGGGGGAGAAGGTTGTGGTGGAAAGAGGTAGAAGAGGCAGAGGTGGGAAAAGAAAAGAAAAGGAAGAAGTGGTGGGGGAGATAAAAGGAAGAGGACATGCCATCATTATTATCCTCATCTACATTCATGATTTTAAAAATTCTTTCCTTTCTTAATTGTTAAAACCATCAAGGTTGAATTGTTGTAACAACTAATTTATGGCTCAGTGAAATATGCCCAAGGCCCTTAGCTTTCAGTTCTGCTAATAATTCAATTGCTGTAAAGTACAAGGAGCAGAACCTGTTCTTTTGTTTTTGTCAGGAAGGCCAACCAGAGAGAGCGAAACTAGGTGCCTTTCCTTGGCCAGACAACAACATCTGCCTTATTAGTGTTGTTATTGAGACAGGCATTGGTGGTAAGCTAACAGAATTGTTGACACGCTGGACAAAATGCTTAGTGGCACTTGTCCCATCTTTACGTTTTGAGTTCAAATTCCATCGAGGTCAAAGGTGCCTTTCAATCCTATCAGGGTCAATGAAAAGAAGAAGCAGTCAAGGCGCATGGCAACACCTTTCCAAAGCATCCTTTTAACTGTAGTTCAGACTTTTGTGTGTACTTGTGTGTGTATGGGAGGGCTAGGTTTAGTTAAAAACATGTCCTTGATGTAAATTGAAACAAATGTTAAGTGAAAGGTATTCAACATCTTACCAGACCAGCAAGACTTGTGCAAGTGAAATAGAAGAAGCAGGCTTACCTGACGACAAAATAGTATGCCAATACTCCCCAGAATCCGAGAAAGGGAGTATAAAGGTAGAAAATCTTTATAAAAAAGGCTGCCATCCAAGCAAGGTCCTTTAAAAGAAAGAAAGGGTTATTACAATCTTTAAGAAAATGTGTTTATAAAGAACACACACACACACACACACATCATCATCATCATCATCAAATGGACTCAGAGACTGGTGCTGGTTTGCATCACCAAGGCTTGTATTATTCAGTAAAACTGATAAAAAGAGTACCGTGAAGTTGCTGAGGGGAGTGGAAAATCCAACATTTCAAACATGTGACAAACTTTTAAATCTCCAGCTAAAGAGACCTTTATAATTCATATCTCAACATGTTTCTGTTATGCATAGATGAGAGAAAAGGGGAAGGAAGAAGAAAAAGAGAAGGGAGATAAAGAGAGAGAGAGAGAGAGAAAGAGAGAGAGAGAGAGAAAGAGAGAAGCAATAATAATACATACAGCCCAAGCTCTCCTTGAAATAGCGTAGTGTAGAAGTGCATACTGGAAATACACAGGAAACAGGAGGGGCGGTCCAACTGAAATTATAACAACAACAAGTTTAATCAAATGGAAACAATGAAATATATTTGAAATAAGATCTAACAGATATTTTTACCTCAATTCTACACACATTAACATACATACATACACACATATACACACACACACATGTCGAAAAGCAGATAAAAACTCTTCATTTATTTTGTATTTTTTACACTTTTGTGTTTTGCACAGCATGTAAATGGATGCATTCAGCTTTTTCTAATTATTTGCACTGGTTCCTGATAAACTCTTGTTTATCCTGTTGTTATCTGCACTCTGTGTGTGCAGTGTGCCTGCACACCAATGCCCATGCATAATACAGGTAATGGATACCAATAATACATATGGATATTTTATTCTTTAGTCGGTTACTATAACCGCTAACTCTGTTTACATACATACATACATACATACATACATACATATATATTCTGCCAAATCAGACTGGAGCCTGGTGTTGCCATCCGGTTTCACCAGTCCTCAGTCAAATCGTCCAACCCATGCTAGCATGGAAAGCGGACGTTAAACGATGATGATGATGATGATGATATATATATATATATATACACACACACACACACGCGTGTGTGTGTGTGCATGCGTCCCACCTCACCACTTGACTACCAGTGTCGGTTAGTTTATGCCCTCCTAACTTAGTGGTTCAGCAATAGAGACAGATAGAACAAGTACCAGACTTTAAAAATAAGCACAAGGGGTCAATTTGTTCAGCTAAAACCGTTCGAGGCGGTGCCCCAGCATGGCCACAGTTCAGTGACTGAAACAAGTGAAAGATAAAAGAATAACATATGCAGTTGCAGTTTAGCTGCAACTCAACTGAGCAAGCCTTTGATCAAAGGCAATCCACCCATGACCACACACTTTGCTTTTGGTGGAATCTAATGTGTCCTTCTCTTATTTAAGATGGTATAGTGTATTTTGAAGGAGATTTACCAGCTATTTCTAGTTGGCTGAGTGATCTCGTAGAGGCTCCTCCCTCAGCTCGTAGAAAAGAAATTACATTTTGTGCCAATTCTCAAGAAACCATAATCTTCATTAATAATGGCACGATGCCAAATTTCTTAATAATAATAATAACCTCTATTAATCCCCCACCCTACCATGGACTTCCTAAAACTATAGGTTTGCCTCATGGATTTAAAACAAAACAAAACAAAAAGAAATGCTTTGAAGAGATTTCATTTTCTGCCAGAATACCAAGAAGGCATTGCTAATGATGAGCAAAATCAAATGACTTGGCCAGGCGTGGTTTCAGGTTCAATCCCACTGCGTGACATATTGCACAAGTGTCTGTGCTATAGCCCAGGGCTGACCAAAGCCTTATGGGTGCATTTGGTAGATGGAAAAAAGTTTGTCATGTATACATACATACATATATGTGTGTGTGTATGTGTGTGTGTGTGTGTGTGTGTGTGTGTGTGTGTGTGTGTGTGTGTGTGTGTGTGTGTGTGTGTGTGTGTGTAAGAGTGTGTATGTGCATACTTGTCCCCCATCATTACTTGACAACCAATCTTGGTTCATTTACATCCCTGTGACTTAGTGGGCATAAGAGACAGAATAAAGACCAGACTTGAGCAAAAATATGTACTGGGGTCGATTTGTTCAACTAAACCCAGCAGAACAATGTCCTGGTGTGGCTGCTGTCCAATGACTGAAACAAGGAAAAGAGATAAAGAGATGAAACCTGTGAAAAATACTTACTGACAAAGAAATATCTGTGTTGGAAATTATATGGCATACTTTTCTTCTTCTTCTTTGCCACCTGTCAACAGAATTGGATATTTGATAATTCATAACTTGTTACTGTCATATGACTGTCATCATCAGTTTAAAAAATTTGTTTTTGGCATAATTGTTTTTACACTCATAACTACAATCTCTCTTGCATGAACACACACACACACACACACACTATACACATAGTAACCTCTCTTTTTCTGAGACACACACATACATGTATCAAGGCTGCTAACGGACAAACATATCACATTTTCAGATGTGTATGTATATATCTGTGTGTGTGTGTGTGTGTGTGTGTGTGTGTGTGTGTGTGTGTGTGTGTGTGTGAGCACACGCATGCGTAAGCACAACGAAAGACATTCAATGGGACTGGACCCAAAACACAAAAGCAACCTTCTTAACCACACAGCTATATCTGTGTAAACACACATACACGCAGACGCAAATACTCACATGGACAAACTAAGAATGGATACAAACCTCTTAAGACACATCTCCAATGACTCAGGCAGGCATACAGACAAACAGACAAGGTGTCAAATGCTTACCTCCAAAGACATCGTATCTCCTATGACAAAGTATTTGTCAATTCTGATGTCAGGATCTTTATCAAGCTGAAAGAGAGAGAGAGAGAGAGAGAGAGAGAGATAAACTATCAGGTTTCAGAGGAATCAAACAGAATTCATAGGACTGAAATTAATGTGGGGTGATGGTCTGGTGTCATGATGATGAAGAGTGGGGACAGAGAAGCAATAGGTAGGGCCGTTTTAGCAACATTTATAGGTCCTGGGGAAAATCAATCCATTGGGCCCTGCTGCATTTATTTATTGATAGTAAGTCACAGCATATAATCATCATCATCATCCTCATTTGATGTCCTCCTTCCAAGCTGGAATGTGTTGGACAGCTTGCACTAAATGCTACACTGACATGTATGCCAGAAAATATGGTATGGTTGGATAAAAATCTGGGGTTTTTTTTATAGCCTAATAACAGTTACCAAGTCAAAAGTTTGGAGCAACTGTCATTGTTTACCTGGTGAAAATATTTTAAAGAAAGTGGTGGGAGGAGGAGAAGGAGGAGGAGAGAGAAAAAGACAAATAAAAAGTAAGGTACATACCACATTCGGTTTTGCATGGTGTTGGTAATGCATGTGGCTCCACCAGGCAGGTGAAGCTCCCTGAAATAGAGAAAAGTCACTGTAGATTATAGTTTAACAAAACATCTACGTTTATATACAGATAAATATTACCTCTTGGTATTAATACTGCCCCTGTTGCTAATAATTTTTTTTTCAACAAGCTCACTGTTCTGATACTGTTCTTCTGTATATCGCTGGCAGGGAGATGAATCGCTGCTATTTCTAGCAGTCAAGTGTTCTTTATTAACAAAGCCAAAGAAGTCGAAATCACATGATTTGGTGGTCTTGGTGCTGGAGGCAGCAGGAATTTATCTCCCCACTAACAATATAAACAAGAGGTGCACTTTGCACGAAAAGCCAACACGAAAGTTTCTCTCACAGTATCCACTGCAGTATAGTTTGATTGGTGTTAAAAATTACCGCTCAGTATTAATCCTGCCTCAGTTGCTAATATATATATATAGTTTATTGAGAGAGTGGAGAGGGATAGAGGAGGAAAAGAAAGAAAAGAAAATATAGGGAAAGGGAAAAAGAAAGAGGAAAAGAAGAAAAGGAAAAATGAAAAGGAGGGAAAAAAGGAAATGAAGAGAAAGAAGTAAAAAAAAAAAACAAAGGCAAAAACACATGCATGAATGAATAAAAATAGTAGAATAGTGACCTTTATAAATCCCATGGTGAAATAGTGCCAAAAATGGTCAAATTTGCTTCTTTTAAAGACAGAAAGATGTCCAAAGTCGTGCTGTATCCAACCTGTCTGGGCCTGGAAATAACAATAATGACAATAATGACAATGATGGTTTCTTTCATTTCCAATTTCTTGTGAAAACATGTTTGATTGTCGGGAAATATTACCTTACTTGGAAATAGAAGAGCGTTGGCAACAGGGAGGGCATCCAGCCGCAGAAAATCTGCCTGAATAAAGTTCCATCTGACCCGTGCAAGTATGAAAAAGCGGTCATTATGATGATGATGACAATGCTGCTATATATATACTTCTATGTGCCTATGCATCTGGTTATATTTTAATATACATCACTAACTTAGCATAGCAAGTTATCTCTGACAAAGATAGTGTTGCTACATACTTATGTGTGTTAATATATTTGGTCAACATTTAGATGTGTTAGGTAGCATTACTGCCATAGCAACCAATATTTGAATGAACATCTGTTTATAGGCTAACTGTGTGTTATCCTGCCCAAATAATAAAAATAACGACAAAACAAATTGTTGATTCAGAAGAGATTGTATTTACCACAAACACAGGAAGTTAAACAACGATAACTATTATAAAATATCCACTGCCTGACAGCAAAAGTATTTAGTAAAGAATAATGGAAAACTTATAGAAAATAGCTTAACCACGAAACCTGAACAAAACAAAATCGAAGCAAAAAAAAAATTGTTTTCTGTCTCCAAGGAAACTGACAATTACAAAATAGTGAGATTGTCATAACAGACAGCTGTGAGGAGGAAAACAAAAAAGGAAAACACAAACAGAAAGCATAAATAAGTTAAAAAGAAAGATATAATAGAAGACTCATCAAGCCAAGTGAAATCGTAATCATGGCAGACATTGGTGTCATGCAACTGGTACGTAAAAAGCACCCATTACACTCTCAGAGTGGTTGGCGTTAAGAAGGGCATCCAGCCGTAGAAACCATGCCAAATAAGACTGGAGTCTGGTGCAACCCTTCAATTTACCAGCCCTGGTCAAACCGTCCAGCCCATACCAGCATGAACAAAGGACGCAAATCCCTCAGAACAGAATGTCAGTCCATCACAGGGTTACCCGTTTGCAGACAAGTGGACTGGAGCAATGTGAAATGAAGAGTTTTGATCAGGAACACACCACACCAAATGTTTGGAAATCAAAACCACAATCTTGTGAATATTTAATAATATTTAATATTTAGCATTAATATATTATTAAATAACAATATTCCCATGCTAGCATGGAGAAATGAATGTAACAAAAAAAAAAAAAATTAACCAAGGAAGAATGGAGAAGTGGTACATGCTGTGGATAGGAGTAAGAAGGTACAGTCAGATCCTTTTTAGCAAATATGGTACCTTTATACAAATAGGTACCATGAAAGGTACAGCTCCCTGCTGCAAATTGAAATTCTCCTATTGCCTGGGGAAAACACCAATTTTGACATAACATCAACAACAACAACAAAAGCAACAAATTAATATCTAGGGTACTTACTTGGACAATGGAATAAAACAGGACAGAGAGGAAATAGGGTAGCCATCCTGTACCCAGGTACTTCAGGGTAAGATAAGCGAATACCTCCAATATAAGTACGTGTCCCACATTTAGGAAAAAGAAACAGTAACTTGGTTTAAATAATCCCTGGAAATAAACAAGAGAAAAAGAAAAAAATGGAATTAAACAAAGAGGTTGGGGAGTGTGGGTGTCTGTAAGGGTGGGATAGGTATCAGAGCCATTGTAGGGTGTTATCTTTTGCAATGTGAAATTAATCCTCTTAATACTAACACACCAGAGATCAATTAAATTTGGATAGAGTGTGTGTGTGTGTGTGTGTGTGTGTATGTGTGTATCATTATTATTATTATGAAGTTTCAAAATGGAGAGATTCAATGGGCATAAATTAAATTAATTTATATTCATTGAATCTCTCCATTTTCACACTTAATAATATTTTCATATTTTATAATATATTTATTGAAGAAATATCTCATTAAACCAGTATATCTTGGATAAAAATATTCCTAGAAGAGGTCTAAATATACTCATAGTGACTATATATATGTATATATATGAGAGTGGCTGTGGTAAAAAGCTTGCTTGCCAACCATATGGTTCCGAGTTCAGTCCCACTGCATGGCACCTTGGGCAAGTGTCTTTTACTATAGCCTCGGGTTGACCAAAGCTTTGTGAGTGGATTTGGTAGACGGAAACTAAAAGAAGCCCATGCATATGTATGGGAGACAGAGAGGGGAGGAAGGATAAAAATATGAACATACCATCTTCTCAGCCATTCTACGTAACTCTTCAAAATCTGCAGACATCTCCGTCACTGGGAATTCATCACTACACAAAGATCCAATGTGTAACGGCTTCAGGAATTTCCGTACAAATGACAAGTCGTTGTGGAAAGCACGAAATGCTTCCTGTAAAAAAGAATATTGAAAATAGAGTTTCAAAATTTAGAAATTTGTAAAACTACACAACCCAAAATTTATTTTTACACAAAGAGGAACAGGTCCTGTGATTTATAGGTATAAGAGAACATATTCTCATCATTCCGCCTGATATTAAAACACCTGGAAGTTGTAGACGAGAGATAACTTATGAGCTGGCAAAACACATACCTTGTGTACAAGTGTTCAATATTGTACATATACATACAGACACACAATCTATATTCCTGTGTATAAATATATATATATATAGTGAGAGAAAGAGAGACATGGCTGTGTGGTAAGAAGTTTGCTTCCCAGCCACATTGTTCCAGGTTCAGCCCTGCAGCATGGCACCTTGGGGAAATGTCTTCTACTATTGCCCTGGGCCAACCAAAGCTTTGTGAGAAGACGGAAACTGAAAGAAGCCCATTGTATATGTATAGTGTGTGTCTTTATCCACCACCATTACTTGACAACTGGTGCTGGTGTGTTTACATCCTATTAACTTAGCAGTTTGGCATAAGGAACTGATAGAATAAGTACTAGGCTCAACTAAAATTCTTCACAGCAGTGCCCCAGAATGGCCACATCTACTGACTGAAAGAAGAACAAAAAAAAGGAAGGAAGATAAAGAAATAGGTGTGTATGTATGTATGCATGTATACATACATACATATATATATATAATAAAAAAAAATCCAAAAATAAGTGTGTGTATATATGTATGCACATGTGTCTGTGTATCTGTATGCAAGTATGTATGTGTGTACATATGTGGTTGTGTGTGTGTGTGTAATGAGAAGGAAAAAAATAGAGGAATAGATGTGTGTGAGTGTATTTCACTCGATATAAGCTTACATAAATTTCATTTCAGCCACAAATATGTTATAATTATGAATATTTGCTGAGCACTTTTGTTGAAAAATACCTCACTAAGACAAATTGTGGTTAACATCATAGTAAAGTACATATATACATGGATCTTGTTACCATGTATGTGTAAACACACACACACACACACACACACTTGTTGTTCTTTATTTTTATTTTTTTAAATCAAAACCGAGACTTCATAAATTACTTAAAGAAACGTGTGAACTCTAAGCTTGAGAAATACATAAATAAAACACTCACTCACACACACACAAACTCCAGATGTTGTATTGATAGACTTTTCTCCTATTTGTAAACTCAAGCACACACATGTACATATGCATGTATCTCTCTCTCTATATATATATATATATGTCTGCGTGCAAATGTATGTATTCAGAGACAGTCACACATGTATATATATATATATATATATATATATATATATATATATATATACACGCATTTCATAGACACCAATACATTTCTTTTCATATTACAGGAACCGACATTTCACACCAAGTTACTAGAAAATAACTCAGTGTGAAATAACTCGGCTTTTGAAATTTAAAAAAAAAAGAAAGAAAGCAACATAAAAGCTATAAACAACTACTTGCTGTATTGATTACCTTTGCTCTGATTTGTAAAGAGACAGAAACACACGTACACATGCACACACACACACATGC
>NC_069002.1:4034155-4043984 GCF_001194135.2 Octopus bimaculoides | reverse complement strand
ATATATATATGCAGATGGAGAAACAGACAAAGATAATCAAAACATAGCCTGGAAGATAAAAGAATCTGATAAAATATTATTTCTGTAGAATGGAAATGTGTTGCCAATATAAATATGAAGATGGCCAACACTGCAGAGCGCTGGACTACAGTTCACTACCATTCCCAGCACCGTGCTTCAAATTTCTAACATCAAAATTAAGCGTTGGCTTCCTTCTTTCTTTCTTTTGTTTTGAATGGCAGAAGTGTAAATGTAACAATCTAAGCTAAGGCTAGGTTGAGGAAGAAGTTTGTGCGCCATGTTAAAATAATGATTTTTTTTTTAATGCAAGAATTTATTCAAAAACAACAACAACTATTCTTCAAAATAAAAACCACCATTTTCCACGACCTTCTGCCAACGATCTGCAAGTGTTCGGATTTGGTCAAAGTATGAATCCTTTGGCTTTGAATCGAAAAATTCTTGACAGGCTTCTTAAACTTCATTGAATGACTCAAATCGGTGACCTTTCATAAAGTGTTGCATTGATTGGAAGAGACCGTACACACACACACGACAGACTTCTTTCATTTTCTATCTATGAAATCCACTCATAAGGCTTTGGTAAGCCTGGGGCTATAGTTACTAGAACACACTTGCCTAAGGTACTGCATAGTGGGGATAGAACCTGAAACCATGTGGTTGAGAAGCAAACTTCTTAACCCACCCAGCGCCCCACCCCCTCCGTACCTATGATACACGTTAATTCAAGAGCAGGTTATTCAGCCGATCGACCAAATGACACCCCATTGTTAAATGACAGAATGACAGACGTCCATCGTACGTTGAGTGATCTACGTGTTGTATGTGAGAACAAAATCTATTCAACACAGGAAAAGAAGAAAAAAACGGCTAAGAAAAGGAAGAAAGAGATAGAAATTGATTCTTGCACATGTTTTACATAGCAACAAGTGTTATGTTCTTTTGATATTGATTGCTATGATAATTAGAAGCTTTCGTAATACTTTCAATCACTGGCCAAATATAAAAATACCCACAGATGCATAGCAACATTATCTCCGTCGGATATTAAATGTAGTGACACTAAACTGGACATTGCAGGTGAAATTAAACTGGACTGAGGTACATAGAGGTATGGTACTATAATTATAATAGCAACCAGCCTATAACGGCATCAACTGATGCATGACAAAACGATTGTCATGATACAAACTGGCAGAATTGTTAAAACAGTGAGGAAACTACTATAGGCAGAAGGCCTGAAATTCTTATGAGGTAGGCAATTGGTCAATTACACCCCAACCCCTGTGCTCAACTGGTACTTATTTCATCAAAAGTTGACCTTGGCAGAATTTGAACTCAGAAAAGTAAAGACGAATGAAATACAGCTCAGCATTTTGCGCAGTGTGCTAACAATTCTGCCAGCTTGCTGCTTTGCCATTAAAAATAATAACGAAGATCATTAACATCATCATCATCATCATTATCACCATCATCATCATAGTGGATTAGCAAACCTAGGCGAGCAACAAACAGATATGTTTTGTGGTATTTGGTTACAGACCATTACATCCTGAGTTCAAGTTCCATTCGGGTCAGTTTTACTTTTCATCCTTTTCAGGGGGAGTTAGTAAGGTAAATTACCTGGACACACATCCAGAGTCAAATGGGCTCAGGCATGGCCATGTGGTCGAGCGGTTTACTTCCCATCTATGTGGTTTCATGTTCAATCCCACAAAGTGACACTTTCGGTAGATGTCTTCTACAAACTGTAGCCTCCAGCCAACCAGTGCCTTACGAGTGAAATTTGGTAGACAGAAAGAATATGGAAAGCTACTCTGTGTGTGTGTGATTGAGTTTGTATTTACCTGCCATATCTTGGCAATTCAACAAAAGATGATTAAATAAAAATCTGATTTAAAAATAAGCACAGATGGCGGGGGCAGGGGTCAATATGATAGACTAAACCCTTAAAGGGGTTGCCCCAGCATGGCCTGAGTGCAATGACTGAAAACAGTAACAGAACAAAAGAATATCACTCTCTCACAGACACACTTGGTCTAGTGCTTACATCAAAAATCAGTAGTAGTAGTAGTAGTAGGGTACCTGTAATATACTAAAGTTCAATCTATCAGCATTCTTCTTTCTTATAACAGCTGACCCCAGTGCCTAGTCAGGAGACAGCAACCAAATAAACGTCCCACCATCACCACCATTATCTCAACAGGTACCACCATCTCTGTCACCACCACCCTCTCTACAACCAATGTCATCACCACTACCACCACCACTTCTACCAGCATCCCCATCTCTACCATCACCACCACCTCAACAAGAACAACAACAACATGTACACAGACATTTCAAAAGTAAATAGCTGCCCCTCGTTATACTTACCTGTGCAGGTACTACTCGTTACTACAATACCCAAAACAGGGTTTAAATCATTAAAAGCTACACAAGGCATGTCTACTAAATACTAAGATTATTTAAACGTATCGAAAGACATTGGTTTTGTTCCTGGAAATAAACAGCTTTCAAAACTGGTGTCTATTTACTTTTGAGGGGTCCATGTAACTCCCTTCCCATCCCTGCTTCCCCAGCAGAGTCCGTGGTAGGTGCAGTGTTGAGAGAGAAAGAGAGAGAGAGAGAGAGAGAGAGAGAAAACATTGCTGACCCATACATCCATCAATCTGTCCTGTCTGGCTCCTGACAAAATTCAACAAAATAAAGTCAAATACAACTAACATACTTTTTACATGTGTTCATTTGTTTTCTCTCACTCTCTCTCTCTCTCTCACACACACACACACACTCTCTCTCTCTCTCTTTCTCTCTCTCTCTCTCTCTCACACACACACACACTCTCTCACTGTCTCATCCTCTAAATACACACACATCGTATAATACTCCAATAATAGCAAACCACATCAAGTTTCTGAAATGTTTCTGACAATCAAACAAACACTATACAGAACATCTACTCCTACTCCTCCACTACCACCACCACCACCACTGCCGCCGCCATTGTCATCTTTCAACATCACAATCATCTCCTACTCACCCTTTCACTCATGCACGCCATACCCTTGACATAAGTGCACATCTTCTTCTTCAACTTGCATTCAGTCGCTGGACTGCAGGCCAGGCTGTGGTAGGGGTGACTGCCTTGAAAGGTTTAGCCAAACAAGTTCACCCCCACACTACACCTCCACACCACATCCCTCGTACTTCTTTTTTTTAAAGTCTGATACTAATTCCATCAGTCTCTTTTGTCAAGCTACTACAAATGCCAAGACACGCACACATTATATTATTTAAAATGGTTTGATTCAGCCCCTTGGGACTCAAAGTTCCATAAGCTCCTACCAGAAACCCATCTATTTCATTCTTAGACTACTGAATGAAGAAACAAAGGTAGAAGTCCAAGACGGCTACTGGAAAATAGGCTGCTGTTGGTCAAGGCAGATCCTATGTTGCCAGAGTAAGATTGGTTGGTCAGTGATAACAGCTCTTTTAGAAAGGGGAATTTCTTTGACCATATATATATCTTCCCACATGGACTCAGACTCAACACAGAAGTCTACATCAAATACCTGGAGGAGGTAGTGCTGCCCTGGGTGAAGAGGGTGACTACTGGAAGACTCTATATGTCTGGCAACAGGACTCTGCATCATGCCACACAAGCAGAAGAGCCCATTCATGGCTGTCAGACTATTTCTGTGACCTCATCACCCCTACTTTGGTAAATATATCTGTTAAGAGGAGATGTCAGTGTTATTTTCATTTTTGCCTAATTTAAACTGACAATATGTTCACCGCACCCTGTATACACACACACACACACACACACATGTGCGCGTGCGCACATTCGCCACTGCCCCATTATGCGAATGATCAACATCACATGTCACATAAAATATCAGGCACCAAACCTGAACAAGGACATGCTCTCACAGAACCAAATATTTGCGACCAGAGAGAGAGAGAGAGAGAGAGGGGAAAAGGGAAAGAACAAAAAGAGAAAGTTTGTAAAATCATAAAAAAAGAAAAGACAGATAAATAAAAGGAGGAAGAAGAACGTAGAGCAGACTGATGATAGCAGGCTGTGGGCCAGGTCATAAATCAGTCTAAAGATATAAACATATATCTTTATAAAAAAGACATAAAACCATATACAGATTCGCACACACGTACACACACACGTGTGCATACGTGTGTGCATGTAAATGTCTTCTATAGCCCCAGGCTGACCAAAGCCTGGTGAGTGTATTTAGTAGACAGAAACTTACAAAAGCTCATCCTCTGTGTGTGTGTAGATATGTATATATACATATGTGTCTTTGTGTTTTTATGTTTGTCCCACCAAATGACAACTGTTGTTGGTTTGTTTACATCCCCTAACAGCAATTCAGGGGAAATGAAACTGATAGTCTAAGAACCAGGCTTAAAAGATAAGCAATGGGTGTCAGTTAATTCAACTAAACCCTTCAAGGAATTGTTCCAGCTTGGCCACAGTCCAAATGACTGAAATAAGTAAACGATAAACAAACTTCCTCCAACATAGTAATAATTCTACCAAATGATAATGGTTTCAAATTTTGGCACAAGGCCAGCAATTCCAGGGGCAGCGTAGTTGGCGTTAGGAAGGGCATTTAGCCGTAAAAACCATGCCAAAACAGACACAGAAGCACGGTGCAGGCTCCTGCCTGGCCAGGTCTTGTCAAACCACCCAACCCATGCCAGCATAAAGGATGATGATGATGATGAACATGGAGACAGATAAAATGCCACCAAGCATTTTCCTCACCCGGATGATAATAAAATGAAGCAAAAGTCAAGACCTGGAGTTGATTGAAGTAGATAAGTGGCCTTGTGCCAATATTGCAGATCATTATCCTCTGTCGGGGAGTTGTCAGAGGCCATCGCATGGTTATATTTTTACAGTGTCAGAAACAGTGGCAAGGCTACAGCTCTCAGTGCTATTTGGACTTATTTTACAAGGGCATTCAATGTTTTTTCTTGTATCACTGTTAGACAGGAAATGTTCCTACATGACAGTTTAAAGCTAAGAAACGTTAAACATTGTGATTGTTCAACACACTTTATGTGCGTCAATTATTTGCATTCTCTTGTCAAATTGGCCTTGTAGGTTTAGGTCCGTCTTTAACTTCAGTTAATTTACGTTAACTAACACTACATATACATATATGTAAATAGATGAATAGCTGTATAAGGGGGCGACAAAAAAGTTCCTGGCTTTGGATAAAAGAAAATACAGGAGGATCAGTTAATCATGATGTTATTCAAAATATTCCCCTCTCAGATTCACACACTTACTGCAGTAGTCTTTCAGTTTTTCTAAACCCTGTAAAAAATCTCAAAAGGTTGGGCCTCCAACCAAGTCTTTCACGATAGCATTAAAACCAGGTCATATTGGGTACCACCTAGAAGAATTTTCGTCGAATGAATTAACCCCAGTCCTTATTTTTTAAAGACACACACATACAGATAGATATATACATATATATACAATAGGCCTTGTATTTCATAACTTAACTGAACTAATTAGATGCTAAACAAAGAATACTCTTTTTACTCTTAGCACACCTTACCAACCCACCTTTTCAGTCCCCTTTTCCCCTATTCTTTCTCACATATTCACCTTGGACCTTGACTTCACATCTCTCTCTCTCTCTCTCTCTCTCTCTCTCTCTCTCTCTCTCTCTCTCTCTCTCTCTCTCTCTCTCTCTCAGAATCAAACTACCATGTAAAGTGAGGAGCCTGTGTGATTTTGTCTGTGTGTATGTGCATCAGTATGGCGAGGGGGGAGGGGGTGGAACAGACCAACAGACAGATGTGCATACGTATGATGGACTTCTACACAGTTTCTGTCAACCAAATTCACTCACAAGGGATTGGTTTGTCTGGTGCTATAGCAGAAGATATTTGCCCAAGGTGCCACACAGTGGGACTGAACTCAAAACCACGTGGTTGCAAGCAAAGAGAGGTTCTTAACGACATGGCCATCTCTGTAATGTTGATGTCAAAACACAACAGCGTTTCTATAAACACAGATCAATAAAATAAATAACAGGCTGAAATAAGAAGTGGAATTGGGTGTGAATGTGGTGCCCCAGCATGGCCACGATCCAGTAACTGAGACCAGTAAAAGAATAAATGTAAAGAACATGAAGTTTCAATTTTAAATCTAGACAGAATCAGCCTAACTTTATATAGCCACAGTTTCACATTTGACATTTTTTAAAGGTTAAGTTAAAACAACTATCAGAGTGTTTTCTGATGACTGGTGTCAACTTACAGTGGAAGGCAACAGTTTCAGCTCTGAAAGTTCATTTGGGGACAAGGGAAAAAAAAGACAGACAGATGCACACATACGCAGTCATTTTGTTTGGAAGACTATTTAAAGTTTAACATTCTCTGATTTGACCATAACTGGACAAAGAGCACAAACAATGTCAGTGCTCTTTATAGTCTGGAACAGGGGGTTCTCAAACCAGGGTATGTGTACTCCTAGGGTTTACACAAGATAACTTCTAAGATTACAACTATTTCTTGTCCAATACTTAACTGTTCTATACTTGCACTATTACCTTGCTTGGAAACAGGTGAAGGCTGACAACAAAAAAGGGCATCCAACCAAAGAAAAATTGCTTCAATAAGCTCTATCTCACCCATACAAGCATTGAAAAGTGGACGTTAAAAATGATGATGATGGTGGCACACACACACACACGCATATGGCTTATATTATGCTACAAAACCATAAGTGCTCAATGGACTTGAATGTCATAAATTTATGTTAATTTATGTGAAATATACAAGGATTACATGAACCAAAACTGGGTTTTGTTGAGGTGGCTAACCACACACATCAGTGACACTGACACTGATAAGATGACTATCAGTGTAGTGTAGTGTAAATCAGTGACTGTTTTCCGTCACGGATCACAATCGTTCTGAAAATTCTCAAGGAAGAACTGGAGCTTGTGTTGGCAAACTGAATTAATTACCATATTTACTCTTGCCTAAGTCATATTATTCTATACTCAAGGCCAGCACTTGGGAAGTGCTGGGCCCAATTAGAGAATTATCAGTGAGGCCCTCTACTGTTTCCATTAACCAAATCAAACTCAAAAAGCATTGGTAGGCCTAGGGCTACAGTAGAAGACATTTGCCCGAGGTACTATGCAGTGAGATAGAACCCAAAACCACATGGTTACAAAGCAAGTTTCTTAATCATACAGCCATGCTTGTGCCTACTTAGCAAGTGAGGGATCGAGTATGGCAGTGGGTGAGTGGAGTGTGGCAGTGGCTGAGTGGAGTGTGGCAGTGGCTGAGTGGAGTGTGGCAGTGGCTGAGTGGAGTGTGGCAGTGGCTGAGTGGAGTATGACAGTGTCTGAGTGGAGTATGGTAGTGATTGAGTGGTGTATGACAGTGACTGAGTGAAGTATGGAAGTGGGATTCTCCTGTCATAAAAGACAGGTGAGTGTTTCCTAGTTTCTTGCTGAACAACCTGCACAGGTAATATTTGTTTGTGCTGCACATAACCTCACCCGCTCCATCAAATCAACACTACCCAAACAGGTGCACTGAATGCCACATGTCAGATGTCAAAGTGGTCGCAGAGCAACATGAGAAGCGTTTTGCTCAAGAACACAACGTACTGCCCTGTCCAGGAATCAAAACCATGATTGTAAGATCGTGAGTGCAACCCCCTAAACACTAGGTGATGTACCTTCATAAAGCATCTTTCTCAAGCCCTATGGATTCGTAAGGGCCAACTTCATAGTTTCCACGATGTACATGTATTTACCCACTAAACAGAATGCTGGTCCATTACATGATTAGTCCCTTTTGCCAGCTGAATGGGCTGGAGCCACATGAAATGAAGTGTTTTGCTCAAGAATATAATATGTCACCCAGTCCATGAATTGAAATCACAACCTTATGATCATGAATCCAACACCCTTAACCACTAGGTCACATGCTTCCACTATGTACCTTCATTACAACAACCAATGAACAAAAAAAAAGGAAGACAGAAAAAGGCAGAAGCATGTCAAGTACTCACTGTAGCATCTTGTCCTGCATAATGTCCAATCACTTTACTCCCTCCAGGATGGCGCTGAGACCAATTTGTTATATTGTAAACCTGTCTGTCTATAACTAGCCAGCGGTCCTCTTTCTGGTTGTGTTTCTTGATTTCCTCCCAGGAATAGTATCTTTGTGATGAGTCAGTGTTGGGATTAGGCGAGGTTGTGTCGGAGTTCTCTCCGCCTCTTCCCATTTTTGCTTATCCTGAAGAGAGAGAAAAACAAAAAAAAGAAAATAAATAACAGAAATAATCTAAAAAGTAAAAAAACAGAAATTATGGTTTGTTTTTTTGTTTTGTTTTTTCTTCTACATAATTCATTTTTGGAACAACGAATCTCAAAACAAACAAGCAGGCGGGAGATGTAGGGGCTATTTGATTACATCGGCCTCCAGTTCCTGAATGGTACTTTATTTTATCGACCTTGAAAGAATGAAAGGCAAAGTTAACCTCAACAGAATTTGAACTCAGAATGTGAAGCCAGAACAAATACTGCTCAGTGTTTTATCCGGTGTGCTAACAATTCTGTCAAATGCAATGCTTATTTATTACTTCAGCCTTAGCGAAGACAGAGGTATTGTTTTCAGTTGTGTTTGTTTGTCTGTGGACAAGATATCTCAAGAACCGCTGGATGGATTTTGATGGAACTTTCACGGATGTTTGGCCTCGTGACTGGCACAAACTGATTAGAGTTTGGGATCAATCTGGTACCGAAAAAGGATTCTGGATTATTTTTCCTGCTTTTTTACTTAATTTTTGAGAGCAGTCAGGTTCATTTTCAGTATTTTCGTTTGTGAGAGCAGTTGAGTTTATTTCAGATATTCTCATTTTAAAAATCATCTCTGGCTAATCGTTGAGGGGACGTTGGTGTTGCCTTGGCAGAGGTTTGCGCTCTCTGAGTGCTCTTGTTCATGTTGTTTTGAATAAATCCTGCATTATCTTGAAGCTTCAAGATTTCGCAGATGTAATTGTTCAATTACAGAATGTCATTGTAAGGTAAGTGTGAAAGGCTGGATCCACCCAGTTTGAACATAAAACAGAATATTTAGGCCAAATGTGGCTAACTCAAATGCTAAAGGACCAGTGCTGGAGTGCACAGCCCTGCAGTTCACCAATTCCTGGCAAACTGCCCATCCCATACCAGCATGGAAAAACAGATGTTAAATGACAATGATGTATAACGAGCCCTCAGTTCAGCATCCCCATCATCCTTGGGTACATTTACACAGGGTTTGCCGTTTTTTGTTTTACCTCTACCCTGTGGATGGGTGTCCTCGTAGCCATGAACAGTAGTCTTCTCCAGGACTAATAGCTTTATCAATGTGTACAGACATGTGTTCATATATTTGCTAAATCCAATCAGGTTATTATTGTACGTATTGTAAAACGTCTATTAATTACATGTTGATATTTCATTTAATTGATGTCTAGTAGTTGTTGCTATTGCAATGGTGGTATTGGTGGTGGTGATTGTGGTGGTGGTGGTGGTGGTGGTTGGTCTTGCAACTTGGGAGGTAATCCACTTATGTTGTATTTGTATAATGACAAATCATTATTATTATCATTATTAAGGTAGTGAGCTGGCAGAATCGTTGGCACGCTGGACAAAATGCTGAGTGGCATTTCACCCATCGCTATGTTCTGAGTTCAAATTCCACCAAGATTGACTTTGCCTTTCATCTTTTCAGGGTCAATAAATTGAGTACCAGTAAA
>NC_069002.1:4032896-4033902 GCF_001194135.2 Octopus bimaculoides | reverse complement strand
GGATCGATGTAATTGACTAGTCCCGTTCCCCCAAATTTCAGGCCTTCTCCCTTCAGTAGAAAGGATTACTATTAAGGTGGTGAACTGGCAGAATCATTAACACACCGGACAAAATGCATTTCATCTTTATGTTCTGAGTTCAAATTCTACCAACGTCGACTTTGTCTTTCATCCTTTCAGGGTCAATAACTTAAGTACCAGTTGATCACTGGGGTCAATGTAATCAACTAGTCCCCTCTCCAAAAATGGCTGCCCTTGTGACAAAATTTAAAACCATTATTAATGACAGTGAACTGGCAGAATTGTCAGCACACCAGGCAAAATGCTTAATCATAGTTCATCCTTCTTTAACAAAAAAAATCTGCTTCAATAAATTCCAACCAATTTCATGCAAGCATGGGAAAGTGGACATTAAAATGATATTAACCCCATAGCAATGGTTTTTTATCAGGCAACTAGGTTGCACTGACAGCAATCATCTTGGCCGAGATCAGCAATTAGCACACGACAACAGCTCGGGGTATATTTACATCAACCACTCTAAAGAATGCACTGTTGATTTATGTAAACTGTCATCACTGAGAAGACCATAAATTCAACAAAACTGGCATAGCTGGATGCGACTGTAAATTCCGTGAAGAATCAGAAGAATTTGCTGAATGTGTATGAATTTGATAGGAAGCCATCGTGAAAATGGTGGTGTAACCACCAAAACTGCTGTTTTTATACTATTATGGTGATGAAGTCTTAAACTGAGTTTGGAAATCTTTACATGAAGAGTCTAAAAAACCTATCAGATTCCTTGAAATTTGCACAGTGGCCACTGTTATCGATTCTGTGAAGGATAGCGGATATTTATATCAACCGGTGTATAAACAGGTACAAAACTGCATCAGATAGGGCTGTGTATATTTTCGTCATCTCATTCAAAGCGAGTACACAGCGCAAGTAAATTTACATCAACCGATGTTATGGGGTTAATGATGATGATGATGATGATATATAT
>NC_069002.1:4028487-4032425 GCF_001194135.2 Octopus bimaculoides | reverse complement strand
AGAGGTGAAGATGGGAACGGAAACCAAACAGAAGATAGCCGCCATAATAATAATAATAATAATAATAATAATAATAGGTACTAAGTCTTATTATTTGTGGAAAGAGACCCTGAAAGACCCTGAAAGACCCTGTGAGACCTTTGACAACAGGTTGCTGTCCACTCTCACAGAAGTGGACAGGAAGTAAGATTGAAAGCTTTGAGAAGTAAAAATAATAATAATAATAACAATAATAATAATAATAATAATAACAATAATAATAATAATCCTTTCTACTATCGGCACAAAGCCTGAAATTTGGGTAGAGGGGACAAGTCGATTGCATTGATCCCAGTTTTACTTCACTGGTACTTAATTTATCAACCGCAAAAGGATGAAAGGCAAAGTCAAACCTCGGCAGAATTTGAACTCAGAATGTAGCGACAGGCGAAATACCACTAAGCATTTCGCCTGGCATGCTAACGATTCTGCCAGCTCACCACCTTAATAATAATAACAATAATAATAATAATAATAATAATAATAATAACATCAACCACCACCCACTTTTTGATACTTGCATGTGTCATATGGAATTTGTTGAGGCAGCTTTCCTACAGCTGGAAGCCTTTCCTGTTTCCAACCCTCACCCGTTTCCCTCTGACCAAACAGGTCTTCACGAAAGACTGGGAATGAAGGACACCACTTGTATGATGATGATGATGATGATGATCATTTACAAACATCACGTGATGTCTAGACAAGGACAGATACAAAGGCATGCACGCACATAGCGGGCTTCTTTCAGTTTCCATCTACTAAATTCACTCACAAGGCTTTGATCAGTCCGACGCTGTAGTAGAAGACACTTGCCCAAGGTGTCACATAGTGGGACTATACATACATATATATAACGGGCTTCTTTCAGTTTCCATGCACCAAATTCATTCACAAGGCTTTGGATGGCCCAGAGTTATAGTAGAAGACACTTGCCCAAAGTGTCATGCAGTGGAACTGAACCCAAGACCAGGTGGTTGGGAAGTAAGCTTCTTAACCATACAGCCATACCTGTTGATGATAATGTCCCTTTTAAGAGCTTGTGTAAAATCCAGTGAATGGTGGGGTTGCACAGGTAGAGAATGTGAGAAGGGGGAAAAAGAAGTAGAGAGAAGTCGAGAGGGAAGAGTTACAGAAATGAAGAGAAGGTAGGAGAAAGAGAGAAGTGGGAGGGAGACAGATAGAAAGAATGAAAAAGAGGAAGAAGGGAGGAGAGAAAGAGAGAGAGAGACAGTGAAAAAGGGTGGGGGCAGATCTAGAAAATGTGAGATGAAATGGAGGAGAAGGAGAAGAAACTGTGAGAGAGTGGGTTGAAAGAGAAAGAGTAGAGAGTGAGAGAATGGACAAGTGAAAAATTACTATTTTAAGAGGACTGAACTGAGGAGATAGTTGTTTTAACTAGTTAATCAACTCACTGAATTCTTGTTGCTATGGACAAAAATAAACACTGAAATGTGTGGGTGTGGGTGCGTACTCACACACACACACACACACACATATATATATATATATATAGAGAGAGAGAGAGAGAGTGAGAGAGATATGGATGGATGGATACATACATAAACACAGTCACACATATGTACTCACACACATGTACGCATATGTTTGTGTGTAGATATAGATAGATAGATCTGTGCACACACATATACATACAGAGATACATAAACAGTCATGTGTAATCACATATACATGCTTGTATATACACACACACACACACACATTTATATACATATACATACACACACAAATATATCTATCAATCATCTTAAGTCAGAAAGATAAAGGAAAGACACAAATCAACCGTATCCTCCCTATCAGAAGTTCGTTATCATCATCATCATCATCATTGTCTTATTTTACGCTTATTTCTTTAGTTAAGGTGTGTTGTTGTTTTTTAAAATCTAGATAGTTTGTATGTTTTTATTTTTTATCTTTTATCAGTTTCGGTTTTTGTTGTTTTTCTTTATTTTCAGTAGTTTGTTGTTATTTTTCTTCCTGCTGTATTTAATTATGATAAGTCTTGAGAAATTCTCGTGGGAAGAAGTAAACACACACACACACACAAAGACAAACACACACACACACACACAAACACACAAAGTCAAACCATTAACAAACAAAAAAAAAGACCCTTCTTTGTGAGCAAGCAGCTGAAAAGGAAGACTGCGTTCCCACAACACACACACACACAAAAGCTCTCCATTCAATTCAATCCTGGAGCTTGGTGAGGCATTTCATTGCACACAGTTACTGAATGAATATTCATATTATTGACAGCAAAAGCCTTGGGCAAATGACAGCTGGTTCAATTGCAAATAAGCCAGGCACTATAGGTGACTCCTTACCCCATCTTCCCAAGGCTATACGACCCCTCTTGACTAAAAAAATACCTGAAGAAAGACTACTGGTTATCAACACTAGGTCAATGTTTCTCACAGGAGTTTGACTGAGGATTTAAAAGGAATCACACATAATGGCCATCATCACTGTTTAACGCACACTTTTCCATGCTGGCATGGGTCAGATGTAATGTGTTGAGGCAGATTTTTTTTTTTTTTCTATGGTCAGATACCTTTTTTATCATCAACCCTTAACTGTTCAAGGCAAGATAATATTTTTCCCCATGGTCATCCAGACATCTTTTTATGGAAGACTGAAAATGACCAGCATTTTTCATGTGACAGTGATGCTCATTTACAATCATCTCATGATGTTAAGACAAAGGTATACACAAACACATACATATATATATATATATATATATATATATACACACACACACACATATATACACAGGATGAGGTACCTTTTGAAAAGTCACCTGATGACACATATCTTCACTGAAGGATGCATCACAACCAGCTGTATAGTAAGTATTTCACCTGTGAGGGACCAATGTATGATGAGTCAAAACGATCATTGTGATTAATGTAGGCGTAGGAGTGGCTGTGTGGTAAGTAGCTTGCTTTTGAACCACAAGGTTCCAGGTTATGTAGTAAATGCACAGCTGTGTGATTGAGAAGCTTGCTTCCCGACCAAGTGGTGGGATCTCAGTTTCAGTCCCACTGCACAGCACCTTAGACAAGTATCTTCTACTAGAGCTCCAGCCTTGCAAGTAGATTTAGTAGATAAAAACTGAAAAAACACTGTCACACACATGTGTGTGTGTGTGTGTGCATGCTTGTCTTGACATCACATGATAACTGTCATAGAAGTGATGCTGTTTGTTTCCAAATTTCCAAGGAAAATATGCCTGACCTTGAGAAAATATTACTTTAGTTTGAAACAGGTGAAGGTTGACAACCAGAAGGGCATCTGTGGAAGGCTAAACAGATGGGGTTCTGCCTGTGACTTGAGGGCCAGCATTGTGAAGTGTAACGGAATTATGATAAGAGTACATGTGCATGTGGAATACTCAAGCGGCATGCATTAAATATAAAACAAAGACCAGATAGGTTTCTTGATTAAATAAATGGAGTATTAATTGTCCAAGACCAATGGAGTATTTATTATTTTATACACATTGCGTGTGTGTGTGTGTGTACTTATATTGTATGTGCATGTCTGTCTGTGTGATGATATGTACAAGTCCTGACAAGTAACGAAATTGCTTCTTTCATATTCACTGTATAGAGTCGGTGGAGCAAAGAGAGCCATTGGATTGTGTGGTGTTACATACACGCAAACTCTCTTCTACATAGATGTACTGACAATCCAACCACACACACACACACACGCACACACTAGCACAATCATTTGCATTCCACCACACAAATGCACATACGCACACTTTCACTCCACCCGCCATCCCCACACGCATGTGCTGCACTACTGTTACTGCTACTCACAACCATACAAAAAAGTTCCATGGAAACCGAGCACTCCACCCACCCACCCAC
>NC_069002.1:4024735-4027748 GCF_001194135.2 Octopus bimaculoides | reverse complement strand
CACTTTTGCTATGAATTAAATTAATGAATTCAACGGGATACACCGTCTGCAAGTAGTTGAGTTCAGCATATTATCCTCCATTTTCTAATTGTTATATATATATATATATATTTATATATATATATATATATATATATATAGTAATGCTGCCAACATAACAACAGCACTTGTACCAATAATTATTTCTAACAAAAGCACAAGGCCTGAAATTTTAGCAACAAAGTAGTCTTTGTTACAAATACTCAAGGACAATGGTCTGAATGCTTGCAACACGACAAGCACCCAATGACCAAGCAATGGCATTAAAATAGGCCAAAAAATTAATCTTACCATCTAAGAACAGAAACATTCCCTCCAACAGCATTTTTTTTTTTATACAGCGATCATGCACAAGGTTTCGGTTGACCCAAGGACATTATAGAAGGCACTTACTTAAAGGTGCTGTGTAATGGAATCAGATCAGAAGTTACATTTTTGCAAAGAGAAATTTTTAACCACTCAGTCATGAAGCCTGTGCCTATGTTAACCCAAGATGGACAAAAGGCACATTCAACCCTAACAAGATTTGAACCCAGAACAAAGAACAAGACCAAATATTATCAACAGCGCCATCTTAATGTCCAATTTTTCATGCTTGCAGGGGTCACATGAAATGTCATCATGTTTGTGCCAATGTTAACCCCAAAAGAATAAAAAACACTCAACGTTAGCAAGATTTGAACTCACAACAAAGAAGAATATTAGCAGCACCACCATTTTAATGTTTCTTCACCATGCTTGCAAGAGTCACAAGTCACTCATTGAAACAGATATTCTATGGCCAGATGCTCTTCCTGTTGGCAATTCTCACCTGTTTCTAAGCAAAATAATATTCCTCCTATTCTTTCAAACAAAACAGCTCAATGGCCAGACATGTTTCCCAGAAAATTGCAGACAAATGACACCACATTTTATACGAAGGTTAACTTTGTTTCCAATTGGTGTACAAATATACTGAGACCTGTTTAAAACTCGACACTGCTTCTGCAACTTACACTGCCAGTATTTGCAAACATTCACAAGCTGTATCCGTTTGACAAGGCATTTACAATCTGACATCATTTGTGCTGCAACTAAAACAATTGTACACGAGTAGAATCTTAAGAGGTATTTAAAACATACACATTTTGTCAAGAGTACTACATACCAACATCTTTCATTGTACAGCTACAACCTGGCCATTGAATCTAATCATCATTATTATTTGTAGTAGTAGGAGGAGGAGTAAATAGTAATTATTATTATTATTATAATTATTATTATTTAAGTGGAGAGCTGTCAGAATTGTTACAGTGCCGGGCAAAATGCTTAGTGGCATTTGGTCCACCTTTACAGTCCAAGTTCAAATTTACCTTTTGAGGTCAATAACATAGGTACCAGTTATGTACTAAGGTCGATGTAATCAATTATCCCCTCTCCCAAATTTCAGGCCTTGTGCCTATAATAGAAAGGATTATTATTATTATAAGTACTAGTAGTAGTAGTAGTAGTAAATAGTAATTATTATTATTATTATTTAAGGCAGTGAGCTGGCAGAATCATTAGCACGCTGGGTGAAATGCTTAGCAGCATTTCACCCATCACTACGTTCTGAGTTCAAATCCCACTGAGGTCGACTTTGCCTTTCATCCTTTCGGGATCAATAAACTAAGTACCAGTGAAACACTAGGGTCAATATAATTGACTCATCCTCCCTCAAAATTTCAGACCTTGTGCCTATTAGTATAAAGGATTATTATTATTATTATTATTAGGTATAAGACCTGAAATTTGGGAGGCACCACACAATGGGACTGAAAGCAAGACCATGTGGTTGGGAGGCTAACTTCTTACCACAAAACCACATGTGTGCATGAATACAATTGATTATGTTGGCACCAAAATACAGCTGGTATAATATTTATAGGCTGAGCCAGAGGGATTTATAACCTCAAGCACAATGGCCACAGATTTGAAGGGAGGAGGGAACAGAGAGGGAATTGACATCAATAACACATCTGATAGATGCTTTATTGATCCCCAATCCTCCCCTAAGATGAAAGACGGAAATCAATCAGTGAGATATAATGAAATCCACCACTACCACTTTCACCACCACGACACATTTCGTCTGCAACTCTACCGAATCGGCCATCCACTGCCCTCAACAGCCACAACAGTGATTACTGCTGGTGGCAGCAGCAGCAGTTGTTGTTGTTGTTGTCACAGCAGCAGCAGTGCTATATTACTCCGCCACCCACCTAGCCTAATCCGACAGGAGATGAAAGCAGAAATTAAACAAAAGCCTAATTACGACAACAACAACAACACCCTACACGAATTAGGCATTAGCAGAGTTCCATTCCGTAGAACAATTTCCTGTCCATGCCAATCAATACATCTCATGTAATTATTATTATCATCATCATCATCATCATTATTATCTGCTTCTCTCTCTCTCTCTCTCTGTTTACACAAGCCATGTCAACCTAAACAATCAACAAATACGAAAGGAACCTAGTGACCTCACTAACCACAGTGCAGCTGTATCACTTGGCAAAGACAATTGCTGTTGTTGTTATTGTCTTTTAAGCCTTCTTTCAACCACCCTTTTTATGCGTTTCAGGCATTGGCCTGCAGCCACATGTCCCAGTATATGTGTGTGTGTGTGTGTGTGTGTGTGTATGTAAAAGAGAGTCATGTGAATGTTTGCGTGTGCGTGTGTGCAATGGAAGTGGGATGGTGAACAATCAGCAATGAAAAGAAAAATCAAACAGCCTTTCAACTCTGTGTGAGTATATGTGTGTATGTGTACATGTGAGTGTGTGTGTGTGTGTGTGTGTGTGTGTGTGTGTGTGTGTGTGTGTACAAGGGAAGTATGGAAATGTGTTTTGGCGGGGAGTGTAAGTCAACTACATCAACACCAGTGCTCAACTGGTTCTTTTTATATCGGCCCTGAAAGGATGAAAGGTAAAGTCAATCCTGGTAGTATTTG
>NC_069002.1:4022852-4024725 GCF_001194135.2 Octopus bimaculoides | reverse complement strand
GGAATAATGATGATGAGTTCAAATTTTGGCACAAGGCCAGCAATTTCGGGAAAAGGGGTAGTCGATTACATCAACCCCAGTGCGTAACTGGTACTTATTTTATCGGGCCCCAAAAGGATGAATGGTAAAGTTGGCCTCAGTACGGTTTCAAATTGGCACACAAAGAACTGCAAGAAATGCCACGAAACATTTCGACCAGAAAAAAAAAAAAAGAAAACAAAAAAAAATCATTTTTCTCAATATTGATTCAACAGATTTCTACTTAAGGCAAAGTGGATGACATTACAGATACAATATTCCAAAGGTCAAGTGAGAGAAATTCACTAGAGGTCAAACACACCGGTATACATACATATATATATATATATGTATATATATATATATATATATATATATATTAGCCAGTACTGGGCTGACCAACGAACAATCTATATTTTTTCCACTCTTCAGACAACCATACTTCAACTACTTCAACTCTGCATAATCTTTGCTTTGCAAGTCACACTCACACTCACACTCACACTCACACAAACCATGTGTTCACCCCAACACACATGCAAAACTGCTATTCTGCTTGGCTACCTTTACCTTCCCCAGTAAAAAGAGCAAATGTTTAAGGGAACATATCGTCTATAACATGATGATGGTTGTGTGAATAAAAAGTCTGCTTGGCAACCACGTGCTTTCAGGTTCAGTCCCCCCCCCCCACTGTGTGGCACCTTGGACGAGTTTCTTCTACTACAGCACCAAATTCACCAATGACTTTTCAATGAATTTGGTAGATAGAAATGCACACAAATGGACAATGGACGTTAAATGATGAATACACAAGCAACCTAACTGACTCACAAGTATCTTCCACTCAGTCATTTCAGAAAACATTTGAATGATTATTTTCTTACTCTCTCTTTTACTCTTTTACTTGTTTCAGTCATTTGACTGCAGCCATGCTGGAGCACCGCCTTTAGTCAAGAAAATCGACCCTCAGCCCTACATTAAATCACTATGTCCACTTTGATAAAACATACGTCTATGCAAAATTTCAACTGTCTACATGCAAATGTTGAGACCTACAACTTGGAACATACATACATGCAAACATACATACGAATGTACACACACACACTTTCGTATATGAAGACCTACATACACACTGACAGAAATTGTCTAACAAGGAAACATGCTACCAGTTACACAACTCTCAGTTTGCACTCATTTTCTCTTTCAAATTAAATACGAATGCCTGGTTAGTCCAACTAACTGTTAACCCTCACTACACACTCACCTAATTCCTTAGTAATTTGTCAGTCAATTGTGTCTGACTTCTAATGTCTAACCCAGCAAGACATCACGGCTTGATTCAATAGTTGAAACTTAAGCTCAACATCATGACACATATCATAACATACATAAGATTCTGTGCGTAAGATTCATATATATATTAATATATATATATATATGAGACCAAAGCGTACATATGCCGCTATATATATGTATATAAAATACAAAATGGGACAAGAATGCAAAACATCCAGACAGTTAGGTGATACAAAAAAGGGACAACAAAATATCCACGTGACCGATGTTTGGCCAAACCTGACCGTTCTTTCTTGGTTTGGCCGTTGTCCGTGCAACATCTATATTCTTCCCTGTGCCTGTGAAATCCTGTATCCCTGCTGTAAGGCTTTACTTCCACACATGCCAGCTTAATTTAATTCGTCCTTAGTCGAGAAATACCTGTTGTTATGTCCTGTTATTTGTATTTGTGTAAGTGTAAAAATTGTTAAATAATAAAACATGAAAATCAGAAGAGGTGGTTGAAATTTCATTCATTAATCTATTCTTCTATACACAATCAAACTCAGATATATAT
>NC_069002.1:4020131-4022557 GCF_001194135.2 Octopus bimaculoides | reverse complement strand
TATATATATATATATATATATATATATACGTACATATATCTTTTACATAGTCTTATGGGTGGATTTGGTACAGAGAAACTGTATAAAGCCATTACACACACACACACACACACACACAGGTGTGCATGTGCAAATGTTTACATCATATGCCTCCCTAAAAGACCACTGGATTATGAATAGTGATAGCAAAGAAGTCCAGCCATAAAAAAACAACACTGCAATGTGTATTTGTCAAACCCGTGCTAGCATTGGAAAAGAGGCATAAAACAAACACACAAACATATACACATAAATATTGTTGGTTGCCTCAAATAGAAACCAAAAAAAAAAAAAATTCAAATGTTGGAAGCAGCAGGGAACGAACATTGCAAGAGTACTACAATAGCATTCTGCACTTTACCAAAATTTAAATAAAATATAGGTGACATTGAATATCCGGAGCATAGAAGAAATGCTGCAAATTATGGTTCCCACGCTACCATGTGTATGTATGTATGTATATATCTATATGTGTGTGTGTGTTTATGTATCGATGTATGTATGAATGGATAGGTGGCATTTCATTGTCTTACAACATGGCCAGATGTTACAATGTTGTGCGACTAAAGATGGCTGTAACACCTGGCAATGGTGTAAGACAACAGACCCAGATGTGTCTGCTGCTGGCGACATGTAGTTTCGGTTACTTTTCTTCATTTTGTATTAGAATCACCTGACTTGGAAACACATGATGATATATATATATATATATATATATATATATATATATATAATTCTGTCCTTGTAGTATTATGATTATAATCTGGCGGTTATTTGTTTTCAAACCTAATAATAAACACTCAAAACCAAAGATTAAATCAGGTTCAAGTTGTATTATGCATAAAAATAGCCTAAAGTTTGTTTATTTTGGAGTAATATTTTATGCTGAAGTACTGAGTAGGTTTAATGTTAGTAGACCCTTTAACAAGCAATATATGCCACGGATGTGTTGAAACCCAAAAACATCGATCGGAAATCAGTGCACTACAGACAATGACTTGGAGATCAAGCTTTTTGTCTGTGTGGAAGGTAGGAGGGTAGGAAAAGCTTAGCTTAATAGAAAGTTTTTAAAGTATTCTGCTAAGTAAACGTACTGTTTGAGTACAAACATCAAAGTATTGACTGGTGAATGTGTGTGTGTGTGTGTGTGTGTGTGTGTGTGTGTACGCAGAAAAGAGCTTTGATGTCACCGGAATAAAATATACACATGGTGGGGCGGAGCAAAAATATCGACAACAAAAAGAAAAAGTACATTAGGTAAAGTTACAACAGATGTGAGTCGTGAGCCTCGATAAAATAAATCGACAGCATACTGTTATCGTTTAGCAACAGGTCATCCTGGATCGAACACACTTTTAATCAGACATTCCAGTTTTGACAAATCTTGGTATTTTTTTTAGGATTATCTAGGATTACATTACCTAATGCTTTTGCTTTTCTTTTCTTTCAGTGATGGTAATGTATAATGTGAAGGAGAATTGGCAACCATTTCTACTATTTCTAGCATGTGGAAACGACCACGTAATGGCTAAGTTGACTCGATAAGACATGTTGGCGTGTTAAGGTGTAAATGTTACATTTATTGCACCAGCTGTTCACTTCATGTAAGTGAAGAACAATATTAGTAATAAGACAAAAGGCATGTATGGGCGGGGTGGAACATCGATGGGACACACGGGATGAGTATCGATTCACAATTACTTCTTCCCCCATTCTTTTTCAAGATGTAATATCTCCAAGTCACGAGCTTCAACGATGACGAAGACATACAAAGAACAGTATACGAAAAACCAAGCCTCGATCCACCTCCGGACGCATCCGCGCGCGGGGCGACCAGAGAGAAAAATTAGACGGATCAGACTAATACTACAGACATCTTCGTTGGGCCTTCGCAAGCGAGAAAACTACAGAAGTGAAGGTGGAGTGTGTTTCCTATTGCAGACACGTGATGATCCAACCGCAGCAAACGAAAAAATACCCACCAATTCTTTTTCGCGCTGGGGATCAAAATGCCAACATCATGGCTGCTGCTCAATGCTCTGTGAACACTGTAATGGCTGTAATACGTGACATGGGCAGCTGCAATGAAGACAACAAAGCCATTGCCAGTAGAAAGGGACATTGCAGGCAGGATGCTCTGACAGCGCCCGCAAGACGGAATTCATCCTCACATCTTTGTAAAGGGTCTTAGGCTCGGCAATACGAAGCTGCTGGAGAGGGTTGCGGCTGGATGTCCATGTGTGACAGCAGGCTTTGGCTGCTTGCCGTAACCTTCCGGAAAGAGTCGGAAATGGTTGCAGGAGAATTTCTGGCATCCTAATTACCCCGATTGTAATTCCGTTGATTACTATGTGTGACAGGCTGCTGAGAAAGACACCATCCGCTCT
>NC_069002.1:4015962-4019975 GCF_001194135.2 Octopus bimaculoides | reverse complement strand
TGTGTGTGTGTGTGTGTGTATATATATATATATATATATATATATATATATATATATAGTTTTTGTACGAACTCTTAAATAAACCGACATAGTGAGTGGTGTGATAAATGAACAGAACGGGAATAACTGCATATATTTACTCGAGTATAAGTCGCACCCCTAATTTTAGCGTTAAATCTTGGTACAAAATGTTTTCCCTTCATAGTTTTAGTTTTGTCCCACCTTTTTTTTCGACTACAATCAGTAATAAAATAGTGCGTCTTATACACGAGTAAATAAGGTAAGACTTCAATGAGTCCAGTCTTTGTAAAATATCAAGAACATTTGGTCGATATACGCCCGTATAATTGCAGTTAGTTATATTTTCCGTTTCGTTATGTAAAAGAAAGCCAGAAAGAAAACCGGGGTTGTCATGTTTGGAGGATACAGCAGGAACCTAAAACAAAGGAAACTTTACGTTATCGCCCAACCTGCAAGAAACTGCAGACAGATCTGCTTCAAATCATACTCTACCGTCTGAAATACGAAGACGCATTAGTATTACTCGATAGTCCTAAAAAGACAAGATGGTTACAGCTGGAATACCTGCCGTTATAGATCTGTTCGATCAGAGTTGACCTCGGTTGAAACAACAATAGGACTATGATGTTATCGTAAATTACTCTATGTCAGCCTATCTATATATCTGAAGAAGACATGATTTAATAGTTGTTTAGCCCGAGGTATACGCTCAGCAAGCAAACTCATGATCAAAGGCGTTGAAGCCGATCTTTTCGGACAGAGGTTTAATCTCATGAGATTATCGAATGTGTATATCTTTTACAAAGAGGTATGATATGAGTAACATTTAGCGGTTATTTCTAGCTTCCTCGGTATCCATATATGCTTCATGCCACGGAAAACAGCCACAGTACAATGGCACACACTTCAGCTTCTTGTTCAACCTTGAACGAACAGATTTATGATCCAGGCCTCACACTCAACACAGAGGCATAGATCAAGTGCGCGGAGGAGGTAGTGCTGCCCTGAATCAAGAGGGTGGCTGCTGGAAGACCCTATGTCTGGCAACAGGACTCTGCACCCTGCCACACAAGCAGGAGAACCCAGTCATGGCTGTCAGACAACTTCTGTGACCACATCACCCCTAACATCTGGCCACCTAACTCCCCAGACCGAAACCCCCTTTATTATTATGTGTGGGACACAGTTGCGCGAGAGACCAACATAACTCCTTGTAACTGAACTGAAGGCAAGGATTATAGCAGCATTCACCAACTTAAACAAGAAGACCACCCAGGAGATTGCGAAGTCGTCTGGAGGACTTGGTTGAAGCCAATGGCGATTTTATTGAATATTAAATCTACTCTTTAGTATTTCAAGATATTTTTGGTAAATATATGTTAAAATGAGATGTCAGCGATGTACCGACTTTCCAGACACTAACGGTCCGGTGCCTCTCATAATCACACCAATTTACAAGCAGGAATTTCAAATTCTCACGACTACCAGGTTAGTTTACTGGTACCTTGCACAGTACAGCATCAATAAACTTGTATCGTTTACATCAATGTACATGTACCTGTAATTCATTTAATTATTGAAGTACATTTTATATTTAGGTCCAACTTAACAGGGATGTTATGTTAGAGCATCGGATACTAAGTATTCTGTGTTCTAATGAAACATTCACGTTAAGTTGGACTTAAAGATTACCTCTTGAGCAGTAACGCTGCTTCTCTTGCAATTAACTATTTTATATTTAATTTAGAATGTGTTAAGGTGATCACTCCTGATTCGAGAAAATCAGTAATCCAGAAAAGTATTTGGAACCAAACTTTCCGTGAAAATCAATGTCGCATTTGTATATATATAAACGCGATTTTGTAACGTTCATGCTTTTCTGAAAGAAAAGATAACGTTGTGACATAAACTTTAAACAGTTCATTTAATACACCAAGTCTTTCTCCCAGAGATGGAAAAGAAGTGACCAAGGCTGACTCAGCAGGGTGGCACCTACAATGTACTAAACAACAGAAGCGATAAGGGAAGTTAGGACACCATAAACTTGAGAGATACGTGCGAGAGATAAAGAAGGTTGGAAATAGGAAAAGAGAAAGGAAAATGATATTGGAAAAACGAGAAAATTATCGTTAACAACTGTCGCTTCACCGAAGACTAGGGCTTTTGATATCGATTCTCAATAACATATGTTAACAGCCACGAAGGGCGAATCAGCTATATCAGTAGTTCTTAATGCTCTCAACTTTGAAGCGACGAGATCAAATACAAAATTGAAATAAAGTAAAAATACTAGTACAGCTTATACGGAAAGTTTTAAAAGAAAACTATTTTAACGCTAAAATTCCAGAAAATATAGAAAACTATTGCTTAATTTCATTTAACATACCTGTCTCTAACAAAATTACATAAAACAGGTTTTTCAAGACATTCAAGCAATTAATATGGATTTTCTAAAGCCTTAAATTTGTATTTTTGAAATTCAGCGGCGCACCTAGAGGCTCCTTACAAAGCATAGTTTGAGAACCGTTATTTAGGTAATATCTCGACCTGCTAAAGGCAGCAGTCGAAATTCCTTCGAATTACACTACCGTTTTTAAAAGGCGTGGGAAGGAGGAAACGTTGGATAAATAACATTCGATTTTATATTTATAGACTTGGCTGTGTGGTAAGAAGTTTGCTTCCCAACCACATGGTTTCGAGTTCAGCCCCACGGCGTGATGCCTTGAGCAACAGGACGAGACTTAATGTCAGATTCAAAGAAAAGTTAAAAATTAAAAAAAATACTAGGTGTTACGTTAAATTTTCTTTTTTATGTATATCACCGTAAATATATTAATGTACGATTTCTGTAGAAACACGTGAGACTTCAGGAAGTGGCTTTCGTGCTTTTTATTTGAAACTTCATGGCAATCTGAAGCCGTTCCAACAAGGAACATAAAGTACCTTGGTTGTATCCGTTGCCATCATCACATGTTGTACGTGTGTATATACCTGGGATTGGGTGAGAGTGCGCATATCCGTTAATGCAAATACGTTGATAGTGTCTGAGAATGTGAGGTTCTCGTCTCTCGTCTGAATACGTATACATGCGTGTGTGCGGTGTGTGTGTGTGTGTTTCTGATTTCTCTCTCTCTCTGAATGGAAAAATGTGTTTCTGTGATCGTGTGTGTGTATGTGTGTTTATGTGAAAATGTATGCCTGTGGCGATGAATTCGTGTGAGCATATATGCGCGCGCGCGAGTACATCTGAATTGTTTTTTTGTTTTGTTTTTTTTTGCTTTTACTCAAAAAGAGTTTAAATTTAAAGAAAATACATTGTGAATGATTTAATAAAGCAATTAGGTAAAGAAGATTTAATATAACAGGTGAGTGTCGCTTCTGTGTGCTCTTAATAAGAGATGGAGAGAGGCTAAGAGAGAAAGAGAAAGATAGAGAATCAGACAAAGAGAAAGACAATGTTGAGTCTGACAGACAGTGGTGTTAAGAGGGTGAACTATATTTCCACATCTACCCCCCAACACACACAATTTGCACAATGAGTGAGGGAAAGAAAGGATGTTAGACAGGTAGAAAAGAGTCAAATGTGTTTGAGACAGAGAGTGGATGAATAAATGTGTTCTGAGACAAGAGACAAACTATAAAATCAGTACGAATGTAAAACGGTTAAGAGGCGTCAAGCCGACTTGGTATCGTGAAACAGGTGATGAGAGCAAAATGTGCACACACACATAGACAGGCAGACAGATGAGATTAGATAGATAGATAGATAGATAGATACGTAGAGAAGTAGACAGACAGATACAGAAACAGACAGATATACAGACAGACAGCTACATAGACAGACCGATAGATATATAGGTAGGTAGAGAGACAGAAGACAAAGTGACTGCTTCATCTTGTCGAATGATAGCCGTCTCATGACAGACATCATTGGATTCTATACACACATAGATAGACACGCATATATATATATATATATATATATATATATA
>NC_069002.1:3995891-4015721 GCF_001194135.2 Octopus bimaculoides | reverse complement strand
ATATATATATATATATATATATATATATATATATATATAGCAAGAAGCATCCACTAGTTCGACATGTACGCCAGGCGCTTAAGTATCCATAGTTAAAAATATCCAGCGATAAGCAAGAGCAGGATGACCGGAAACTATTACGTCGACCCCATGCCTTCTATCAGAAGGCATGGGCCTTCTTATACAGCGCTGCAATAAAAGGATATTCGCCAGTCAGTAAAGATTTGGGGTTTGATTATGATGTCATTTTTTTCACACAAATGGTTTTATTGAGTGCTCAGACACAAATGTTGAGTATCTATACGCCCCCGCAATATATGCATGTGTGTATATCTATCTATACCTATATATACATATATATAGTAGGGGTGGTGCTTGTAGGAGATGGCCATTTCTTGAATATATTTGTCGGCCACGAGTACTATATATTTGCCGATGGATTGATTTATCCAACACCAGAGACCAAACCCTAGTATTTAACTCTGCCAGTCAACACCAGGCTAATGGGGTTGATACAAGTGCTTTTTTTAAGGTGTTTTAATCCACCCGCACTGTTGTGTGCTGTTGCTAGACAACCGTTGAACCCATGCTGGGTTCATTTGTCCCTTTTCATTTTGCGGGTCTCTAGCAACGTTACCTCCCCCCTCCCCCCATAGCCTGTGCACACCAATATATACATGCAGACACACACACATTATATACATAGATATACATGCACACAGATATCAAATGTGCGTGTCTCTCTCTCTCTCTGATATATATATATATATATATATATATATATATACACGCACAGATTTAAACTATGTATACATACACACATTATATATATACATACACACAATCTATACATGCTATATATACACATACATACTATATATATATATACATACATACATACTATATATATATATATATACATACTATATATATACATACATACTATATATATATATATATATATACATACTATATATATACATACATACTATATATATATATATATATATATATACATACTATATATACATACTATATATATATATACATACTATATATATATATATATATATACATACTATATATATACATACTATATATATACATACATACTATATATATATATATATACACATACTATATATACATACTATACATATATATATACATACATACTATATATACATACTATACATATATATATACATACATACTATATATAAATATATACATACTATATATAAATATATACATACATACTATATATAAATATATACATACATACTATATATATATATATACATACTATATATATATATATACATACTATATATATATATATATACATACTACATATATATATATATACATACTATATATATATATATATACATACTATATATATATATATATATATATATACATACTATATATATATATATATACATACTATATATATATATATATATATATATATACTATACATACATACTATATATAGATATATACATAAATACATGTATACATACTATATACATACATACACATCTATATATAGATACATACATCATATATATACATACTATATATACATGCATTATATATACATATACACATACTATATATATATATATATATATATATATATACATACTATATATACCTATGTACTTATATATAATGTACATATATGTGTACATATATAGTATGCATGTATATATATACATACATTATATATATACATGCATACGTACATACACACCCAGACTATATATATATATACATTTATATATACAGAGAGTTAAACTGTCTGTGTGTGTGTGTGCGTGCGTGCGCGTGTGTGTACACACATACACAGATATACTGTCACATACAATAGGAGAGGGAAAGAGTGTGTACGTGAGAGAGAGAGAGAGAGAGAGAGAGAGATGAGGATAGTATTATGTTGACATCATTGATTAATAACAAAAAGATTTAGCAGAGAGAGAAATGTCATAACAGACATGAAATCATTGCAAATGAATGACACGGACAGCGACGGACGGACGGACACATATATATATATATAGCACCATTAGAAAACATAGGTAGAACTATATACATGTATAAATATATAAGTGACAGAGAGAGAGACACACACACACATATATATGTGTGCACATACGGACAGATACAATAGTGACACTTCGATATGAATGGGAAAGAAAATATTTCATAATTCAATAAAACAGACTAGATTTCTTTCGTTGACAGCACACATTTATGTATGCTGTACACACACACAGGCACATGTCTCACACAGACTATAAATGTGTGTGTGTACCAATGTATTTATATATACATCTCTCTATATATACATACATATATATATAGAGAGAGTATATATATATATATATATATATATACATACACACACATATATACATGTATATACTTGTGCTAGAGATACATGTATATATCTGTGTGTTATACAGGCACAATGCATCTCAGACAGTGTATACATACACACACACAAACACACACATACATACATACATATATATATTCATCTATACATACATGCATGCATATATGCATACATATTATATAATGTATGTGTGTGCGCGCGCGCGTCTCTGCATACTTCGGCTTCGGTGAACGGGTAGTCATGTTATAGATGAATTTCTTCCCAATTAACCGTGATGAACACCACATCATCCTGCTTCCCTCTCCGTTTTCCACTACATATTTAGAAGGCGAATAAGAAAAATAGCGAAATTACATCCTCCATCCCGTCACTTTTAAAACGAATGCCATCTGCGACAACCAGAGTTCGCCTCACTCAGTCGGAAGAGAAAAATATATTTAATTTTAATTCACTTATGTTGCCTAATATAAATTAATATTAAAACAATATAAAGAAGAAAGAGGCCATGTCACGAACGCCACATCATTTCTTTCATTAAGCTCTGCTATTAAAGATCTGAATGGCTCGCGTCTGTTAAGTCAGACATTAGCATCACAATCTTCGTTCAACTGAAGTAGACGAGGCTCAAGGCTGGTCTTTCTTCATAAACAGAAAATGAGGGAGGGACTGTATAACTGATTCAATAGCCACAGTATATTACTGGTATCTAACAGGCCGGCTCTGATGAAGCAGACCTGTGATCGTTGCCGTTCCAGCAGCGACCATCCTGTATTAGGGGAAAAGAAAAATGACGTTTAGGTGAATTAGGTTTCTGTTTGTACCAGATTGAGCGATCGACCACATACTTCGTTTTATCCATGATAAAAAAAGAAAATGACAAAGCAGACTCCATCCTCAGGAAGATGAGAGTTAGATTTAAACCCCTAAGAAGCACGAGCCAGTTTTTTTGTACATTTCCTTTCGAATAAAGTTTAAAGGGAAAAGATAATGAAGTCATTGTGATTTCCTAAAGAAAATTAGAGCCAGCTTAATTCAGAGGGGGGGGGGGCGAGAAATAAAAGTAAAACAGAGGCATTCATGCTTATCCAGACAGCTTCATACCGTCTCGAAAGATCGTAAAATAGAACTCCGTTGGGGATTCGAACGTGGGCGACGAATGTTACTAGCAAGAATTAGTTAGCAGTAACGCGGTGTGAACACACCAAAGTGGATGTCACCAGGAATCGAAACCGGCTCGTGGAGTACATGGAACTCAGGAAATTTCATCAGCAAGTCACGACGATAAACGCCACTTTCTTTTCCTTTTTATTTTCTTCCTAGCTTCTTACATAAGTATGAAGGCTGAGATGTTTAGCGGGAAGCAACGTGAAACGGAGCCATCTCTCCCGATAACAGCAGTGTGTAGAGAGACCGGATCATGGAGTCAGTCGGCTTTACCGGGGAACTTTATTATATTATTTACATAAGGAGAGTAAAAAGAAAAAAAGAAAAGAGGAGAAGGGATATTGTCGATCGAATCTATCCCAGCAGCCACTGTTATTCAATTCTTCGAGCATTATTTGAAAGAACAATAGAAAGTGAGAATTATACAACTGTCTACAGTACACGGTAAACTCCCGGCGAACCGACTCCGCGACCCGGTTTCCATTCCATTTTAATAAGCCATTTCTTTCCCACTACAATAGCTAAAAGCCTTCGAGGAAAAAAAAAGACAATGAAGAGACTGTACATAGATATATCGTCGAGTCTTTTGTGTCCATATTAAAAAGAAGGAAGGCTATTATTAATCATGGTAGTTTTATTGTTTGTTTATTCTCCTTATTGTGTGAATGAAGTCTGTCTTAAATAAGAGTTATTGGTTTAGACCGAGACAAACAGAAGGAAAACTAACGGGGGGGGGGAACCAAAGGTTTATAAATCTGTGATTTTCATTTTCACCTAATAAAGCGATTGTTTGTTTTGTTTTATTAACGAAAAATAGGGAGGAAAGAAAATCTAAAACCGACATATAGAAAAATAATGAAAACCACCTCCAATTCCCCCGTCACCATTCAAAATTCGGAAGAATGAGATAATACCACGGTCATCACCATCATAATTATTATTAGTATTATTATTACTACTATCATTATTATATTTCTACATATATGTCTTTTGTAAGAACACGTTCCAACAGCCCAGTTGTAATATAACAAACAGCCTGGCAGCTTTCATTAATATTCTTGAAGATTATCATAATTCCAGATTATCATAATTCAAATTCTAAATAAGATAGGGTGAAAGCAACGTGAGTCAGACCTAGTTGTTGTCAAGAGTCTTAAGATACATACATACACTACACACACTCGCTCACATACATGAGTGTGTGAGTGTATATATACATAATATATATATATATATATATATATATATATATATATATAATCAGACACAACCACACAACATAGATGCATGTGTGTGCATTTACAAATACATGTATATATAAATTTGTTTCGGAGCTGTTTCTTATGTATGTATATATATATATATATGTGTGTGTGTGTGTGTGTATGTATAAAGGGTGTTTATATATGCATAAAATGTGTTTGTGTGTTATATATGTGTCTATACATGCATAGCGTCCGTGTTGAATTATATATATATATATATATATATATATATATATATGCATTAGGTGTCTCTCTCTCTCTCTCTCACTCTCTCTATGTTTGTGTATACAATAAAAATGAGTGTATAATCACAGGAGCTGTAGAATAAGAAAGAGGCATGGAATCAAGTTTGTGTAAGAACAAAAACTGGTTAATAACATCCACATCTATTTCCACATCCATATTATTTATCCAAATGGACCGAAAATGCTGAGGCAACCGAGAAATTTTTTTTTAAATCCAAATCGCTTATTAAAATTAAATCAAAGATTTCCACCACTTTGGTGATTAATAGGCATTAATGAGCTGAACAGTAAATAATAAAGAGCAATGAATGAAGTGTTTGATGTAGGTGAATAAATATATAACAGAAATAAATAATAGAAAGAAGACACGTACGCACCACCAACAAACAGGAGCAATCTGCCGGCAAAACGATGGCTTTCTGACTATCTCTCTCTCACTCCACTCTCTCTGTCTATCTATTCAACTGTCTGTCTGTCTCTCTCGCTCTCTTTCTTTCTCGCTCCGCTCTCACTCTCTCTATAACTATTCAACTCTCTCTCTCTCTCTCTCTGTCTTCACTCTCACTATCTATCTATTCAATCTCTTCAGCTTTCAGTCTCTCTCTCACTCTCCACTCTCACTTTCTCATTGTCTATTCAACTCTCTAACTCGCCTTCCTCCCTCTGTCTATTTATCTATCTACACAGCTCTCTCTCTCTCTCTCCTCTGTATGTGTGTATGCATGTATGTGTGTATGTATAGATATATATATGCGCGCGCGCAGCTATGTCGCTCTTTCTCTTTCTTTCTCTCTCTCTCTCATCCTTTCTGATTCTGTCTTCCTTCACTCTATATATCTACACTATTCTGTCTACTCTTTCTCTCTCTCCCTCTCTCTCTCTCTCTGAGTCTCTTATGCTCTGCTCTGTAACTATCTACAGACATCCTCCAAATCTCTCTCTCTCTCTCTCTCTCTCTCTCTTTATACAACTCTACCTTTGTATACGTGCGTACGTGTGCGGGTGTGAAAGTGTAATTATGCGTGCGCGCACGCGCGTGTGTGAGTGACTCAGTCTCTTGCCTCTCTCTTTCTCTCCTATGCACCTATCTCTACAAGCTCGTGTCTTGGCGACCACCAAAATTCCAACGGAAAATACAGGCAAGCTGCACATTAAAAGCACTCCCGTTACCATGCATGCACATACATCCAAGGTCACACAATATGTCAGATGCAACTAAAATGCATAAAGAATATATATTTAATAATATATATATATATATATATATATATATATATATATCAAGACAAGAAGGAGACCAAATGAAGGAAGGAAAAATTAAAACGGAAAAATGCAAGAAAGAAAAAGTATGAATTTTTTAGGAGTATACAGTGATATTGGATGAAAACAGGATGCAAAGAACAAATTTCACATACGTTGAATTGATTATAAATATTCAAACTCTCTTTGCTTTCCGTCACATATAAAAAGATGTAAAATGCGCGTATGATTTAGACATATGTACGTTTGTGTGTACAAGAAAGATAGGAGGAAAAGACAAAGGCCAGAGAGAGAGAGAGGTTTAGATGGATAAGACAAGGGAAATCGGATAGATAGATAGATAGACAGACAGACAGCCAGATAGATAGATAGATAGATAGATAGATAGACAGATAGATAGATAGATAGACAGCCAGCCAGATAGATAGATAGATCGGCTGTCGTCGTTGTTTAACCCTAAATATTGATTGATCAGACCTATACCTAAAGGCGTTCCAATCGTGATCATCCTGCCTTAATTTTTTTTTTTTTTTTTTGATGGAAAGAAGGGTTCAGCTATACTATTCTAAGGTCCCTGTTATCTAGTGAGTCCTTTTATTCTTAAGACAGTACACTGAAAGACAATTGGCGCTATTAGCAGGCCTGGCGACCACCACGCAGAGTTAGTCTCGTTACTTCATCGGCAGGTAAGATATGTCTTGTGTGGAGAAGAATATTATACCTCGTAAAAGTAAAGAGAATTCATGAAATATACAAACGTGTCAATATATTCGTCATTACAGTTTTATAAGTTAACTGTTTCTTCTGTTTTGTTTGTTTTTTAATATGTATGTAACTGTAACCCAGAGAGGGGTGGGCTCTCCGTACTATCTTCAAATGCCCCAAACACGCTGTTTCATTAGAGCACCTCTACGATTTCTTTCGGAGTTGAGGGCTCAAAGAAAAATGTGTATTTGTATACATAAATATATGTGTACGCACACACACACACACACACATAATGCCATACACGAAAGTCCCGAACCTTGAATCACTTGTGTAACTTTTCAGCCAAATATATATGTAGGTAAGTAGATAGATAGATAGATAGATAGATAGATAGATAGATGGATAGATAGATATTAAGTTCTGTTTCTCAAGTATGCATTATTAAACTTATATATTGGGTATGCTCTATATATTGAGTATATAAAATAACTCAATAACATAATATAGATGGAATAGAGTTTCCGTTGAATATTATAGTTCTAAAAGCGAATCGTGCTTTTCTGATTACTTTTAGGCCCTCGTCAGAAGCACAATATTGCATTTAAGAAGTAGACTTAGCTCTATGGAACCTATATATATATATATATATATATATATATATATATATAATAGAGAGAGAGGAGGGAGAGCGAGGTTTCAATATTGGCTCCATGAACCTAAGCCTACTTAATAAATACAATACTGTCCTGTGCTCCCGACGAGGGCCTAAGAGGCAACCAGAAACGCATGGTTCACTTTTAGAGCCATAATATTCAGTCTACAATATAATATTGGTTTCAAATTTTGGCACAAATCCAGCAAGATCGGGAGGGATTATGTCGATTACATCGAACCCAGGATGAAAGGCAAAATCAATCTCGGCAGAAATTGAACTCAGAACATAAAGACGAACGAAATGTCGCCGAGCATTTTTCCCGGCTTGCTAACGATTCTGCCAGCTTGCTGCTCTAGTCTATATTATAATATTTTCGAGTTATTTTATTGAATAATTATGGTTTTCTTAGTTAAATAACTAGGAACTTCATGTCTCTCATACATTATGGTAAGAATATAGGCGCAGGCATAACTGTATGGTAAGACGTTTGCGTCCCAATCACATGGTTCCAGGTTCAGTCCCTCTGCGTGACAACTTCGGCGTCTTCTACGATAGCCTCGGCCCGACCAAAGCCTTGTGAGTGGATCTGGTAGACGGAGACCGAAAGAAGCCCATCGTACATGTGTGAGGGTGAGGGGAGTGTTGGTCCCTCGCCACCACCTAAACACCAGTGTTGGTGTGTTTATGTTCCCGTTCTTAGCAAATCGGCAAAAGAGACAGATAGAATATGTACTAGGCTTAAAGAATAAGTGTTGGGGTTGATTCGTTTGACTAAAATTCAAGATGGTGCCCCAGCATGGCCACAGTCTAATGACTGAAACAAGTAAAAGAATAACACTTCGTTGTGTCTTCATCCAAAATGGAGGCGAACAGTATCGTCCCAATATGGCAGGCTTGATAATTGCTGAGATTTCTCTCGGTACGAAACCAATGGTAGCCTTGTTAACTGACATATAAAGAATATTTATCCACGAATGCTATATTGAGCACTCATTCTCATTGTTCGATGTTAGCGTGTGTATATATGTTAATATAAGCATATTCCGTGTACCGTGTCTTTGTCTAAATTTCCCGTCCGTTAAGTTTTCCTCTAGTTTGTGTTCTTCTGTTCAACCCTCTGTGTGTGTGTGTGTGTGTGTGTGTTAATATCGAACACCACAGTGGTGGATAAAGATTATTTATGGATTAAGGCTGCCATTGGTTTCATGCAAAAGAGAAATCCCTTAACAATTATTAATCCTGTCACATGGAACATTCGGAACTATGTTCCATGTGGAAGGCTTGATAATTGTTAAGAGATTTCTCTCTTAACATGAAACCAATGGTAGCCTTAACCCAGATAGATAGATAGATAGATAGATAGATAGATAGATAGATAGATAGATAGATAGATAGATAGATAGACAGACAGACAGACAGACATACACACGCACAGTCATTTATTAGCGGAGAATATCACAAGAGCTCAGAGGCCTAGAGTTTGATGATTTAACACGAAACTCTGGGGCCTTGAATAACCCGATAGTATTCTCTTCCAATAAAATACAAGATAGCCTCCGCTTTATATATTAAATGGTCTTTCTCCTTTATAAAATCGAACACACACGTGTGTGTGTGTGTGTACCTGCTTTTCCAATGCTTAGCGGTATTTCGTCTGCTGTTACGTTCTGAGTTCAAATTCAGCCGAGGTCGACCTTGCCTTTCATCCTTTCAGGATCGATTAAATAAGTACCAGTTACGCACTGGGGTCGATATAACCGACTTAATCCGTTTGTCCCCTCTGTGTGTAGCCCCTTGTGGGTAGTAAAGAAATAACACACACACATATACGTAAATCCACAATATTTAAAACTGCTTTCTCCGTTTCGATCCTAGATCCACGAAACAGAATTTTAAATAAAAATAAATAAAAATGTTATAGTTTTATTTATTTAATTGGTAATCTTTTTATGCAGAAAATAAATTATTAATCAGAAATGCTAATCAGTGATTAAATATGTTCGATTCTTTTGTAATAATCCTTAAACAAAACATTCTTTCTGAAAAGAAAGTCAAGCATTCTTATGAGGACGTGATTTCGTTGGTGTTTGTGTGTGTGTAGATGTATATTTGTGTACGTGTCTCTTTGTATGTTGTGTTTGTGTAAGTTTGTATGTGTGTGTGAGTTTGAGTAAGTTTGCATGTGTATATTTGTGTGTGTGTGTGTCTCTCTCTCTCTCTCTCTCTCTCTCTATCCCCTTGTCGTGTTCGTTAATATAAACATTTGTCCGAATAACCGAATAATTCATTTGGTCACGAATCAACAAAGAAACAACCCTGTGTGGTCTGTCGCTCGCCTTGCTAAAAATATCACGCCCTAAAGTCCTGTTTTTTTTTTTTTACCCAATTAAAAAAAGAATGCTATATTACATAAATTTAGTCCTACATACACTATATCTGAATTAGGAAAAAAAAATAGGACTAATAACGGATGGAATGCCTTAAATAATAGCTATGTCTTCTGAAACTGCGCTTATCTGGTTGCTAAACAATGACATTGATACACTGTGTACTACATATATACCCGAATCACCGAGGAAGTTTGCCCATTGCATTGTCTCTCGACCGGCTAGAAAGAGCAGACAATAAATAAATAAATAAAGATAGATAGATAGGTAGGTAGATAGATAGAGATATGGATAGATAGATAGATAGATAGATAGATAGATAGATAGATAGATAGATAGATAGATAGATAGATAGATAGACAGACAGACTTAACATAACAAAACTTCTCTCTAATTTCTATCAGATAGGTCCCTCCACCTGCTAGGAATAACAGCCTAATCTCCCTCGCATCTTAAAAAAATTAATACTATAGTCTTGAAAATGACAGATATAAGCTACTGTGGTCCTAGATATTCAAGAAGATGGCTGGACGCGATTAGAATATATTTGACCATAGGCCTGGTCGATTTGGCCTTACCTGGGGCTGAGAGAGAGAGAGAGAGAGAGAGACGGACAGGCTTGACATATGAGCCTTCTCCCTGCTATTCCTAGGAGATAGAAGGTCCCTGCACCTGCTAGAAATAAGAACTTAATCTTCCTCGCATCAAACCATACTGTCTTTAAAAAAATTGAGGTGTATGTGTTTTATTGTTTTATTTTAATGGTTTCACTCTTAAGACTACGGCCATGCTGGAGCACCACCGTAACTTATTTTCTAGCGGGTTTTGTAGTCGCTTGATGGCAGGAAGTTAGTTTATGATTGAATTTGCAGCAGCTGATCTTCCTTGGGTGTATCCTTGAGTGCTGTGTGTGTGTGTGTGTGCTCTCTTAAAGAGCGAGTGGATGGGCAGGAAGGGTAGTGTCGGGGTGTTCACGCCTTTCCCAAATGCATTAGCGACATGCCTCGAGTGGAATGGCACCAGGCATGAACAGAAACTGGGTTGTCAGCGAGGGTCAAAGCGACCCTTGTCAACGCGACCCCTTGTTAACAACACTTCCTCCCTCTCTCTCTCTCTCTCTCTCTCCCCTTCCGGTATGCTTGCCTTTCCCTTTGGCAACATCCGCAATGTGAAAGGGGCAGAGCTTGCTGCATGAATAGCAGCATTTCAATTTTAAAAAAGTCTTGTCCAGGTTCGCATCCCGGAGAATATAGATAGATACATAGTTAATCCCGACGGTCGAAATACAGCCAAGAACTGCTGTATTATCTATCATTCTTTCGAGGTCGATAAAATAAAGTACAATCATGTGTCAAAATTTGAAACCAATGTCAATAATGTTTCGGGCTTGGGGGGGGGGGGTTGACTCAAATATTGGCACAGGACCAGGCATATTTTAATTAACTAATATCACATAACTTATACAATGAATGCTTCAAATTTTGACACAAAACTAACGGTTTTAAGGAGAGGATCAAGTTGATTACATCGAACCCCAGTATTTGACTAGTACTTATTTCATCGAAGTGATGAAAAGCAAAATCGACCTCAACGTAATTTGAACTCAGAATGTAAAGAGCCGAAAAAAAATACCGCTAAACATTTTTCACGTAATTTTTCACGCTGAATCCCAGGAAATAATTCACTTGTTCCAGAATTTAAAAAAAATTTTTTTTTTTTAAGTTACATAGTTTTAAAGTTTGATCGTTTTTACCCAGTCAGAAAACAGGATTTGGAAGCTGTCGTTTGCAAACTTTAAAAGCTATTAACTCTTTATTTATCGATTTAAGGAGAAAATGAATTTCATATCAATAATTACCATACAAAACTACACCATTATATCAAATATGAAATCTACTGGAACAAAACTGAAGAAATTGAAAATTGACAGCCAAACAGAAAAGATCCTGAGTTTCTATTGAGCCAATATTGTTTAACCCCAGATACAGTTATATTCCAATGGTAAACAACCCTTTTTTTTTCTTCTCCACCACCCCCAAATAATATATTTTACCCGTATTGCATTGTCCAATGCTTGTTTGTTTTAAGACAGTACATGTGATGTAAAAGAGATTCAGTTGCTATTTCTAGCAACCCGAACGATCTCACGTAGCTTACTGCCTCCTTGACACGGCGTAAGGAGAGTAATATCTGCTGTTTCTTTCGGACAGACGACTCCTACATCAAGCGATCTCCTTCACTCACGTATCCAGTTTATTCTTCCTTTGTTAAAGTGAATGAGTGGAGCCCATTTTCCTTTTACACCGACGCCGCCACCTCTCTAGCTCACATTACCAACTCTATCGCTCTGCTTCTCTCTCTTTTATTCTCACCACTGCACCCACCACTTTTGGCCCACATTACCATTTCTCCGTCTATCTCTACTTTCTTTCACTTTCCCTGTAGTTTAACGGTTGATGAACACGAACTGAGGTCTCTCTGTGGTTCTTAGTTCTCTTTAGTTTGTTTTTAGCCGTCTCAGCTCAGGCCATGGTGAAGAACCGCCTTCAAAATCTATGTATGTATGCCCCTCTACCATATGTGTGTGTGTTTGAGTGTACGTATGCTGTGTGTCTGTGTCTATGAATGTACGTATACATACAATTGCATATATGTGTGTACATATGCATATAGATATATAAGTGTGTATGTCTGTATATATGTGTGCATATAAACACACACACACACACACACACAACAGTTCCACAAATGTAATACAGCTAGTTCAGAAACTTCAATTAACCAAGACAACCCTTCCAATTAGAAGACACAATCTTCCTACAAGAGAGTTTCAAATATGGAAAACAGCGACCAGCGAGGATATTGCCAGTTATGCTAGCTAAGCCCAAGTTTTGGAAAATAAAGACAATACGTTTAGGAGAGGATCTTGTCTTTAAGAGCTAACAAGTAGAGGCGGGGGAGATGTTCCCATCTTATGAGATTTCATCAGCGAAGTAAGTATAAAATTTACCGTTTTGACCACATCATTCAATACAATCTTCAAATGGTCGGGCATTCTTTTAACCATCAATGCTTGGCGATGGAGTGTACAATGCGTACCAATTGCGTCAGGAGACTTCCCATTTCACCATTGTCTGAAAGCCAGAGCGGCAACCAAGCATTGCTGGAGCACCATCTCCGATGAAGGGATATAAGAAATATCCTGGAAACAGCTGTAAGACCTTCTATTTATAAATGTTCTATATTATACACAGCCTTGGTTTTTTTTTTATCTCATTACGAAATCCTTATATATATATATATATATATATATATATATATATATATATAAAGTACCAGTCTCAAGTGTTAGAGTGCAACTCCCTCCTCCCCGCTTTCCATCGCCACCATCACTTGTCATGTCACAGATGTCCCGTTAGGTCGAGGGTGACTTATTCGAGAGGATGTTTATGTCTGCTCGCGACTACGATAAATGGGCATTTAAAAACCACGAGCGAAAGGCTACGAACAGAAAGCATTATAAGGTAAATAGAAATAAAGACAGGAAAAGAACCCCCATTTCACTTTTAAATATAAAATAAACTATAGTTAATAAAAGTTTTTACATGATAAGCGACTTTATTTAACCATTAGTTAAAGTTGCTTATTAACTGACGCCCATCGAAGACGATGTTATAAGTGTTCAGCTGTTGCCGGACGATCTGCACAAATTTAATAGCGATTTAATGTATGTGCTGTACTAGCTCACTCGCTCTATCACATCAACTTTGCCTGCACAGGCGCATTGTAGACCATGCGTCAGGTGTTGAAGAGATCGTAGAACAACGTGAGATGAAGTGTTTTTGCTCAAGAACATAACGTACCACCCTGTCTAGGAACCGAAACCACGAGGCCATACGTCTTCACATTTATACATAACAACAGCCAAACAGAAAAGATCCCACTGTTATTAATATATTCTTCTTTAATTGTTTGTCTGGTACTTATTCTATCAGTTTCTTTTGTAGGACCTCTAAGTCGTAGTTATTTCTATCTAAAGTATAACCTTTACCATTGGGTATGACTCCTTGATGAACTACCTGATTTACGATCCGGGTGACAAGACCATTATCCACACTGCCCAATATTTTAAGCATCTCAGTGGTGATTCCTGATGGGCCAGGTGCTTTCCCTGTCTTCATATCCTTAATTGCTTTATCTACCAGCGTATTGTCGATTCGGGTAGCTGGTTTATACAGAGAGAACAGAATGGACTAAGCGGAGCAGGAGCACACACGAGTGTCGCTGAAGAGGTCACAGATGTGTGACTTAAGATTTCCAGACAATGGACATAAGTTAAAATAAGAACAGTAATAAAAGAGTGAAGAAGGAATATATAATACGTGTGTTTACTTTGAAAACAAATGATCATCCCAAAATACACGGTTTCACATCAAGAATCTTACAACACAAATTTATGAACGGTTTGGCGCAAGGAATACAATCGAGTGTTAGGTAGCAATCCGATTATATAACCTTATGCCCGTCAGAGTTTCCATATCGACTGCTCTCTAGTCTCCATATTCCCTTCCATATTGGCTAACTCTGACGAGCGTAAAGTTATATAATGGGATTGTTACCTAACACTCCGTTGTATTCCTTGCGCGAAACCGATTGGTAAGATCAGCCGTGATGGATATTCAATACTATACATTTCAGTTAATATACTGTGTTCTTCCTTTCCTGTGAAGATGGTGATACGTTGTGATTTGAGAGAACCTGGCTGCTGTTTTTAGCACGATGAGTGACCGCACGGAGGCTCCTTCTTTCGTTGGGTCATTTGTTGTGATGTATGTTAATTTATAAGCCTTTCTATGATGCAGTGTGTTTGAGAAAGACGACCCGTGTATGATTGTGTGTGTGTGTACAGTAAGGTGTATGTGTGTGTGTGTATCAAAGAGAGAGAGCGTGTATGTAATCTTGTGTATACAGTAACATGTGCGTGTGTGTATACAAAGATGTGTGTGAGAGAGAGCGCGAGAACGTCTGTAAGCTTATGTATGTGTTTATATAAAATATATATTGGACACTGTGTGTATGTTTGCAGTTAAGTGTGTATATATATATATACACAAAGAAAGTTAACGAGGGGTGTAAATATTATGTGTATGTTTCAACTGTTTCATACTAAGCCTTTGTCTTGCGTATGTTTTTGCGTGCGCGTGTGTGTATGTATTATATACATATATATGATACACACACACACACACATATGCATAAAGAAATAAAAGAAAAAATACACACATGTATGTATTTAAATGTTTACGGTTATTAGAAAATAAAAACAAAAACTCCCTTTGGCAGTAAATGTCCGAATTTACAGACAGAAAATAGAAAATAAATAACAACTGAATGTCGAAGTTTCCACGTTTATTAATTAAATAATAATAATGATAATAATGAATAATTATAATGTTTTCTTTATTTACTACAAGACGAAGGCTGAGGAACAACAATACTTGAACGAAACAAAACAATTGAGGTTTTTGTTTCCAATGTTCGGGAGAGAAAACGGGCAAAATTCTTTGTTTTTGTTTTTAGATATTGGGAAAGGGAAAGGGATATGTACGCGCGCAAATTGTGTGTGTGTATATACTTTCAAATATACTTAGATAGGCAGATAGATAGATAGATAGATAGAAAAACCACCAAGAATGATTCAGGGAAGGCCTTGAAAGTTTTTTATTCCGCGTTTTCAGTCGCAGTAGATCTGCATCATCTCGTTCATTCTAGCTTTTGACAAGCATCTATCATAATATACACTGGAAGACAGCGACTATCTCTCTACCTTCACCCTCTTTTTTATATGATACTTGAAAGATGTGGACTTGTCCAGAAAGGAAAAGCTCCGTCCAGAAACCCGTTAACTGCGCCCACCACACATTTGCTTCGCCCATAGCCACCAGGCAGATGAAAACTAGCAGCCCTTTCTTGCCAGAGGAAGGTAGCGTGTCAGACTTCACAATAGAGCGAGCTGATAACCAGATCCGACCTGCACGCGATAGCAGCTGTTCGACACAAGCTCTTAAGTCGATAATAATCTTTTTCCTTTATTACCACAAGGGCGACGAGTGTAGGGGACGATTTCCCGAACAGGCACAACGCCACTTTTTCTTCTTTTTCTTTTTGGCGATATGTGGAGAGGGGATTTGTACTTATTTTTATCTAGCCTCAAGATTACCGTGTAAAGATTTAGGTTAACATGCAGTTTACCGTCGTAAAGTGAAAGTAAATTTGTCCTTAAAAAAATGAAAGTAAATTGTGATAGAAACCGGAAGTAACGACCCACGTGTACATTACTTGAATTATTATTGGTAAAGTCAAGTGGCTCTTCTCAAAAATGGAATTAGCTCGTATAGACCGAATCTACAAGAAGAACGCCACTTCTTCCCGTCGGTTCTTTCTCTACGGCTGATAGCACTGGATTCAAACCTGCGTTTTGCCACAAAGAAATTTCAATTCGCAGTTTAATCACGATTTGATCATGTGCGTAACCGAGATCTTGTCCAATCAACGGCTGTTGTTCACGTGATAGTTCTTTAGCCCATCTGGAACTTTCCGTGGACAAAGCCTACAAATACAGTCAATAAAGGCGCCAATTTCACAGAGTGCCGAGACGTCCGAGCCAATACCACTTTCTCCCCTCTCGCCAATTTTAGAATGTCTAGGGTCGAACTTCGAATTACATTTTCTTTATAGCTGTTCTAACGGCTGCATATTCAATTGAGGATATCAAAGAAGACATGACACGGCACTAATATTTTTTTCTTAGCATGCCAAAACTAACCCAAGTGTTAAACTTTGAAGACATTTTCCTTGCATGTCATATTCTATTTTCACCTGACTGTTTCCATTAATTGTAATGCATAACCTTCTTTGCATACTAATGCAATACAATAAATTATGTTCAAATGCTTACACGGTGTTGTGAAATTACTACACGCATTTTCTATTAACTTGGTTTTATATTGGAGAAACACGCATCCTAAACAATATCTAATTACCCATCAACCATAGATACGCCAGGAGGAGTATCCCTTAAAAACGCCGAGTGCTGAAAAACACTGAATACCTGAAACTAGACGAGACAATTCGCCTCATAAATGAGCGAGAACGATGGATATCGCTATTCCGCTGTTTGTTGCAGCTCTTTTGCATACTGTACCCGAGTCACCTCGTTCCGAGGTGTTACCATATATGAAATTTATGATGGGTGTGTCTCCAAGTTGTCAATCAAGGAGAGATAGAACAAGTTCGTTAATATAAAGGCGGTTGGAGTGTCAAGGTCTATAAGTAATAAAAAGAAGCAACATCGTCCACAAGTGCGAGTGGAGGCAGAACTTAAACAAATATAATTGATACAAACATTTAACCTTACAGAGACAAGGACAAACGCAGTCGCCAACGATGTTCCAAAAAAAAAGCACTTTTTCTACTCTTTTTTTCTCCTTGTCTTTCCCCTCCTCAGCAGTTTCAATTCGGGAGCTGTGGTAATGCTGAGGCACCGCTATTAAGCTTTGCAACAACATTTTCACTGCTTAAACTTCTTCTGATATGTGACATTTGGTGAATGAAAGAGTTTGATGTTGCTGCCCTCATCTGGAACTCTTGACAGAAGGGAATCCAGTTTTGGTATCATGATTAACTGAGTGAATGAAAGATAAATTTGGTAGACGGAAACTATGCGGAAACTTGTGCACGCGTGCGTGTTTATCATTCACCGTTTGACGATTTGTTTATGTCCCCTAATGATCATAGCAGTTCGGCAAAAAAAGTCCGATGAAATAAGTACCAGACATTACAAGTAATAATAATTCTGGGGGTCGATTCGATTAACTAACTTGTAATCCAACAACCAAGTCAAGGGTGTGTGTGTGTGTGTCTGTGTCTGTGCGTGCGTGTGTAGCTATTTTAATTCAAAAGATTATTCACGTTGGAAAAGACTCAGACAATTGGAATGACTCGACTCTTTCACTTTGTATGTCTCACTTTATTCTCTATCCTTTTTTGTCTATCTATCTATCCCCCCCCCTCTCTCTCTCTGTGTCACTATTATTAAACAATGACGTTAACATAGAGAACTGAGACTGAATTATGTAACAGGCGAAGAATGGCTTCACCAAAAATGACCCACTGAAAAAGCTCTGTGTCACCAACTGTCTCCTGTTCGTACGTCTCGCTATTTATCCCTCTATCTAACTCTATTTGCGCTCGAGTTTATGTAATTACGAGTAATCATACGTTTAGCCCAACCTTATAATGCAATTCTAACCTCTTTATAACTCTCCAGATATATCTGTCAGTTTAGCATTCAATTTCTCTCTCTCACTCTTTTCATCTCTGTCTCTTTCTGTCCCTTTTTCCTTTCTGTCCCTTTCTCCCACTTTCTCTCTCCCTCTGTCTGTCTCTCTCTCTGTCTTTCTCACATACTATGTATGTGACTTAGTACATCTGTGTGTGTACGTGCGTGTGTGTGTGTAATAATGTGTATATCTATATGAATATATTTCAGTATAAGAAAGCTATATACTTATATAATTACGTGTTCCTATGTAATTATTTGTACGTGTGCATGTGCGTGAGTGTGTGCGCATGCATATGTATGTGTGTATGTGTTGTGATTCTGGGCGTCTTTCTACATAAGTTTATATAAATATGTATATGTTTGTTTTAGAGATTTTTATTTTAAATTATATTTTTGTGGGATTTCCTCTGTAATTATACGTGTGTAAGAGAGTGCTTCTCTGTAATTATGGATGTCTGTGTTACTGAACGTGTGTGTCTGAATGTGTATGCGTGTGTATGTGTGTGTGTGTGTGTATGTATACGCGCGCGTTTGCGTACATGTTTAATTATATGTTCAGTGCATGCATGAGACTATCTTTTCCTATATGTATCTGACAAATCGTACGCTCGCACGCGCGAATATATATATATACATATATACACGCAAACACATACATACGTCCCGGCATGTATATGTGGGTCAGCATTTTCTTCATCCTTTGTAGGTCGATAAAATTTAGGTATAAGACCAGGCCGGTGGATTAATGAATGAGAAAGTTCAAGGCCGTCGAAACATAGCACACAAAGGTAGCAGACGGACAAATCACTGTTTCATTGTAAATTTTGGGAGTCAGGAGAAAATACAAAGAACGTTTCTCACTCGACTCTTGATAGTTTGTATATTCCGTTTGCAAATCTAATTCTGATTTTAACTGCTGCTTCTGAAAGTATTGTTCCGCTTGTAGTTTGTTGAGTACCTTCGAAGCTGTCATCTAATGAATGTGTGTCTTGCTATCAGAGATTGATTAAGCAGGCCCAGGTGTGAATGAACTCGTCCAGCGGTTCTTAACCTGGACAATGACCGTCACCTTGGAGGTCATGAGTTCACCAAAAAGATGGCAAATGCCAAGTGTGTGCTTTAGAGGGATGTAGTGGGGTAGATCCGATACAACACTTATGTTTTTAACCCGTTAGCAGTTAAGGTGAGCATATCCATGTGGAGGCGCAATGGCCCAATGGTTAGGGCAGCGGACTCGCGGTCATAGGATCGCGATTTCGATTCCAAGACCGGACGTTATGAGTGTTTATTGAGGGAAAACACCTAAAGCTCCACGGGGCTCCGGCAGGGGATGGTGGCGAACCCTGCTGTACTCTTTCACCACAACTTTCTCTCACTCTTCTGTTTCTGTTGTGC
>NC_069002.1:3993858-3995528 GCF_001194135.2 Octopus bimaculoides | reverse complement strand
TACACACACACATACACACATCACATGTGCCACACATATACACATACATATACCCATTCTGTTTATCAGAAGTAAACAAAACAATTATGTCATCTCTGTCGCACAGTCTTTATTTCACAGTCGAACGGTTAGCACTGGACAGGACAGCCATCAAACTGTGAATAAACCACAGCATCAATGAACAAACTTCGAGCTAAAACAGAATCGTTGGATACTTTCTCTATCTTGGCGCCCCGCCATTCAAGTGTATTTTGATATTTCATCGCTTTGTAAGTTACATGCTTTTGGGTTCAATCCCATCCGACAGCACCATGGACAAGTGTCATCTACTATTGCCTCCAGCTGACCAGTGTATTTTGAGAGGAAATGCTTGTGTGTGTGTATATATAATATATATATATAAGTATTGTGGTGTGATGGAGGAAAAAGACAACAAGAAGCAAAAGGACAGAATGAAACGTTGGACCTTACCTTGTCGACCGCAGCGGAGTAAACAATCGCTCTTGATCAAAACACGTCTTTCTCGTAAGCTGTCTGTTTTCTGACTGACCCCACGTACTGGCCTTCGACCACGTGTGGCCGACTTCCGATCTGGCCCTTCCGGTCTGGCTTCACCTCTGTTTGCCTCATCTCTCTCCACCAACAACACACAGCTCATCACAGCCCATAACACCACAAGTATATATATATATATATATATATATATATATATGTATGTATGTATGTGTGCATGTATGTATGTATGTGTGCATGTATGTATATATATATATACATATTTATATGTTTATATATATATGTATGTATGTATATATATCTATGTGTGTGTTTCTTTGTGTCTGTCTTTGTCCCCCTCACCACCACCACCACCACCATCTGACAACCAGCGTTGGTGTGTTTGTCTCCCTGTAAATTAGCAGTTAGGCAAAAGAGACTGATAGAATAAGTGCCACTTCTTAATATAAAAAAAAAAGAAGTACTGAGGTTGCTTCATTCGGCTAAAAGGTCAAGGTGGCGCTCCAGCATGGCCACAATCTGGTGACTGAAACAAGTAAAAGATAAAATATATATACAACAGGCTTTCATTTTCTGTCTCCTTTGGTGGGCCCAGAACTTTAATGGATGATACTTGCCCAAGGTGCTGCACAGAGCCTGAGACCAAAGGTTTGTGAATTGAGCGTCTCAACAACATTGACATGTCTGCTCTTACATAAGCAACCGTTGCACCATTCCCACTTATGTATGTTAAAAATAAGATGTCAAAAATAGATGCTGATTATCAAGACATAATTTGTGAAGAAAATGTTCATGAGAAAGCTTTTTAAAGGTCAGAAAATATTTTTAAATATTTCAAATATGAGGATGGGTCAGAAAGTAGTGCAGATTTTATTGGCATCATTTTTTGACTCATCCCTTGTACATATGGAGTATTTGGGCTAAATTGACAGATTGCATAAAAACCAACAAAAAAATGATGATGATTATTAATCAAAGCCTTAATGATATTGTTGTCAGTTTTTCGGTAAGTGTGGGAAACTGTGAAATTGGTGACCACTTCTCCTGGGAGTGATTTCTTTTCAGGTCTGGCATCCTATCCAGGAGGAGATTGATCTCACATCCACATAAATAAATAAGTACTGGATTAATAAGCACTTCTGTTTTTTTTTTTTTTT
>NC_069002.1:3989990-3993848 GCF_001194135.2 Octopus bimaculoides | reverse complement strand
ATTTAACTGTGACACTTTGTGTGTGTGTGTATGTGCAGATACATGTGTGCATGTGCGTGTTATGTGCATATACATGTGTGTGTGTGTGTGTGTGCAGAAGAGAGACAGAGGGGGAGAGGGAGACAGATTACACTGATATCAATAAACGAGAGGTAATCCTATTAAGACTCTAAATCCCAGATTTAATAGTTTTTTTTTAAAGTATCATCTATAGAGGTTGGGGTGAGAGATCCCACCTCTGGAATTGAAGAGAGGTGGAAGTGGGTCAGGGGCTATGGCAAAAAGATTAGGTGTTTTTTGCTGATGTAGCTGTTGTTGTTGTTGTTGGTGGTGGTGGTGGTGCTGCTGCTGATGTTGGCAGTAATGTTTAGTTCCAGATCATCCCTGATTTATTAGTTTCATGATTGGGAGCATTCCAGCAATGACCATCCCATCTATTTCAGGAGTATGTAAGGACTACATCATCTAATAGGCAGAGGTGTAGTTGTGTGGTAAGGAGCATGCATCACAACCACATGGTTCTGGGTTCAGTTCCACTGCATGGCACCTTGGGCAAGTGTCTTCTACTATAGCCCTGAGCCAACCAAAGGGAGGCTGGTATGCATGGGTGAGTGCTGGTCTTCTCATAAACAACCTTGCCCAGACTTGTGCCTCAAAGGGTGACTTTCTAGGTGCAATCGCATGGTCATCCATGACAGAAGGGGGCCCTTTTTTTCATTTAGTCTAGGCTACAGGATTTTAAAACATGATGTCTCCTTTTTTCTTAACCCTTTAGCATTAAAAAGTAATACTTATATATTCACATTGTTTTGGATTAATCCTGTATCATCTTGCAGCTTCAAAATTTCAATGATGTGATTGTATGTCTTTAAAATGACATTGTAGGGTTGGTGTGAGAGGCCAGAACTGGCCTGTTCAAACATAAAACAAATAGAATGTTTGGGATGGACATGACTAGTTTAAAGGTTAAAAGGTTAAGGGATAATAACAGTTTGGTTAAGTTTGGCATTTGTGCTCTAATTGAAAACAACTGCACATTTCATACAAACTGTCACTTGATTTGTTTACAAGCTTCCACAAAAACATGTCTGGATGTTGAACTGTTCGTTGTTCAAAGGATGAGGGGAAATATTTCCCTGTTTAGAAAGAGGTGAAGGTTGGCAACAGGAAGAGCATCTGGCCATAGAAAAATCTGCTTCCACGAGTTTCACCTGATCCATGCAAGTATGGAAATGTGGACATGATTTGATGATGAGGATACAAACATACATACACACAAATATATATATATATATATATATATATATTTATATATATATATGTATATATATACACACACAGACATACACGTATATACATACATATATATACACAAACACACACATATATATGAGAGAGAGCGGGAGGAGTGAGAGAGAGAGAGAGAATTTATGTAATTCTATTCAATTCAAGGAGAACTGATTTACTGCAAAAATATCAAAGACCTAATTTAACAAATCACAATCTCATATAAAGCAGATTATTGTAGATTATATATTGATCTTTCAAAGAGCTGGTATGAAATGATAGCATTGTTATAGTATATATATATATATATCTATAATGGACTGTCTGTGCTATGTATATTATACCTATGGGACATGCTAAATGGCTTCCTGTAGAAAATGAAAACGCAGAATGCTTACTAATAATGGTAAATAAACATGAGTGGTTTTGAAATGCTATAGCATTCATATTTGGATTTCAAAGGTAGTTGTATGAAATCACCATGGTGATGGTGGAGTTTTGCCTATGGAATAGCTGAGTCAATGCATGTTTTATGCTGAAGAAAAAAAAAAAGAATGGCAAAAAATGACGATTAGAATTGAGGATGTCCACCTGTGTCAAAAATTATGTTTTGTTGATCCAAGAAGAGATTTTTTTGTGCTTAAGAAGACATGTCAAGCCAAGTGAGATTGTAGTCATGTCCGATGCCAGTGTTGTGCAACTGGCACATAAAAAGCATCCTTTGAATGATGGGTTTCATGGAGGCCGTGAGAAGTGACTGAGACCTTTGGTGATATATTGTGCTTGAGAAGACCTCTCAAGCCAAGTGAGATTGTAGTTGTGTCAATGCTGGTGCTATGTAAATGGCACCCAGGCTGGTGGCACATAAAAAGTACCCATTACACTCTTGGAAAAAAAAAAACTTTCTGTGTTAAACACACAAAAAAAAAAACATTAAGAACCAAGACGAATATGGCATAGGATTCTCTATTTCACACTACTTTTGAAAATCATGAAATTATGAAAATGGTTAGGTAAATGAAAATAAATTTTTCACCTGCACAGGAGCCAGTCCAGCAGCACTGGCAATGACCTCGCTTGAATGTTTTTTCACGTGCTACCAGCACAAGTGCCAAAGTATTGGCTATGTTCCTCGTAATATGCTGATGAAGCATTGCTCACTGCCTACGGCTACATGACATCATCCATGGTATTTACACAATTGTCACTAGATCTATCTCAGGAATTCCTCAGTATATATATATATATATATATATATATATATATATATATATATACACATGACAGGTTTCTTCCAGTTTCTGTTTATCAAATCCACTCACAAGACAGAAACACACACACACACACACATGTATGTGTATATACATACATACATATATATATATATATATATATATAAATACATACATACATACATACACATACCTATTTATGTATATATATATGCATATAGATACACATACGTTTATGTGTATGTATTATATAAGTATATATACACACAACTATTATAACCTTTAGTATCTACATATATATATATATATATATATAGTATATGTGTGTGTGTACATACATTCATACACACATACACACATGTACATATATGTTTGTATGTATGTTAATATGTGAGAGATTACTTATATATATATATATACAAGTGCAAACTGAATATAGAATGAATAATTTGTAATTGTGTATGTAGATGCGATGTTAGTGTGGGGGAGGCGAGGGATAACTGGTACATTATTAAACTGTTCTATAAGAAGATTTATGACTGTTTAAAATGTCATTGATGAGACTAACGAGGTGAAGATTCAGGTTTTCAGAATTAACATATCAAGTTGAGGAAGATATATATATATGTATATATATATATATATATATATATATATATTCTTATATCTGTTTCAGTCATTTGACTGCAGCCATGCTGGAGCACCACCTTGAAGGGTTTTAGTTGAACAAATTGATCCCAGGATTTATTTTTTTTAAGTATCAGTACTTATTCTATCGATTCCTTTTGCTGAACCGCTAAGTTACTGGGATGTAGACACACTAACTTCAAGGTGTCAGCCAGTTAAGCCCTGATTGGACCATATATATATATATATATATATATATGTATGCCTTATTGTATCTGTGTACATATGCATGTATGTATGTGTGCATGGATGTATGTATTTGTGTGTGTGTGAAATATGCATTGTCAGCATTTTGAATGTAAAATGACATTTAAAATGCTGCTTCACTTATGGGACAATCTAAGCATTATATATTTATTTTCATATGAGGGATCGCATTTAAAGTCAATCCTCTGTCAGTTTAACATGTAGAGTTATGTTTCATGTGAGCCAACCATCATTTTAACATGTAGAGCTGTGTTTTATATAAAGTATTTGTCTTATTTTAATATATAGGACTATAGTACAGCAACGAGCTGGCAGAGAGGCACATTGGGCAAAGGACTTAGCAGCACTTCTCCTGTCTTCACTTTGTGAGTTCAAATACCGCTGAGGTCAACTTTGTCTTTTATCCTTTCAGGGTTGATAAAATAAGGAGCAGTTGAACAGGGGG
>NC_069002.1:3985326-3987826 GCF_001194135.2 Octopus bimaculoides | reverse complement strand
CTCTCAGGTTTTGTCCACTAAATCCACTCACAAGGCTTTGGTCGGCCAGTGGTTATAGTGGAAGACACTTGCCCAAGTTGCTATGCATTGGGATTGAACTCAGAAGTATAGAACCATGAGGCTAGGAAGCAAACTTCATACCACTGCCATGCCAACACCTTATAAATAAAAAATTTGAGGATTTTTAGTTTTTGCAGTAAAACAAATCTGAAACAACTCATTTTTAAAAATGCCAAATTTAATAACAAATAGTTGAACAAATTAATCTCTGAACTTCACAGGTATTTAATGATTTGGTTTTACCAACCTCAGAAGGAAGACAAGTAGTGATGAGTTTGATGGGATTTGAACTCAGAATCATCACCATCACTGTTAACCTACTGTCCTCAAATTTAATACTGACATGCATAAATGCTGTTCAAATATATATTTTTTGTTAAATTCATCAAAAAAGTCCCGTTTCCAAAATAGAAACCTTGTGCGTTGTCAGCAAAAAATTTCAAAAATTGCTTCAGGTTTCCTTCTTTCTCATCTTTCAACTCTGAAACTTTTCTTATCTCTTTAGAAATCTCATTAAAGTCTATTTTATCTCGACTGGCCAATAAAATATAAGCATGCCGACCCTTTGTAATGTTCACATTCTTCTTTGTCGGTTCAGCATCTGTTTGAAATCGACCGCATTGGACTGTATTCTTTTGAGTAACTTCATCTTCTTGTCTTGTCTCTGTAACCTCACCAACATTTCTAATTTCTTTCAGTTGGTATCTTTTAGAACTATTTTCTCCTAGCACTGGAATTTCAACAGCATTAGATTTTAACTTGCCATGGTTTTGACTGTTCTCATTATTTTCCTTAGATGCCTGTCGACTGGAATGGTTCAAGCTGTCTTGGTCATTTCCAGTTAATGAATTACTAACATCAATAGATTCCTTTCCTGCATTACTTCCAAACTCTGCTTCTTTCAGATTTTGCTTTCCAGGACGATTAAAACCCACGCCTGGTGTTATCTGAGACAAAACACACTGAAGTTTGTCTTCAACAGCATGTTTTAGAATTTCCATCGATTCTTCAGACAAAACATTTTCAGTACTAGATTTTCTCCTTTTCCTATCTTGGTGTGATTTTTTGCCAACAACAGTGAACTCTTGTTCTTGTTCCTCCTCTTCTTCTTCTTCTTCTTCTTCTTCTTTTCCACAAGGACTGCCAAGTTCTGATTCACCATAGATTTCCAATTGTTCTTCAGAAAGATTAACCAAAGCAGCAAGAATATTAGGAGTGATAAGAATTTGAGAAACGCAAAGCTGGAAGGTTTTCCCAATAGATTTCTTCACTGATTTCCTCTTGTGGAAATTGGTATTTCCAGAATGAAAGTGAGCAACGCAGTAAGACAGAATTATTTCTGAGGAATCATAATGATGTTTTGGGTTATAATCTAAAAGAAAAAAGAAACAGATAAGTAATTAAATAAATGCATAAAAACACAAAATTATGAAAAGAAAATACATACATACACACTCACACACATACATACATACATATATATGATTGAACGCCACACATCCTCTCCCAAGTAAGTTTTAATCTATATATATATATATGTGTGTGTGTGTGTGTGTGTGTGTATATATATATATATTGGCGTTAGAAAGGACATCCAGCTGTAGAAACTTTGCCAGATCTGATTGGAGCCTGCTGCAGCCTCCTGGCTTGCCACCCCTCAGTCAAACCGTCCAACCCATGCCAGCATGAAAGATGGACGTTAAACGATGATGATGATGACGATGATATATATATATATATATATATATAGATATATATGTAGCACTCCATCGGTTACAACAATGAGGGTGCCAGTTAATTTAGTCAATGGAATAGCCTGCTTGTAAAATTAATGTACATGTGGCTGAGTACTCCACAGACACATGTACCCTTAATGTAGTTCTCAGGGAGATTCAGTGTGACACAAAATGTGACAGTGTCTGGCCGTTTGGATTGCAGGTACAACTCATTTTCGCCAGCTGAGTGGACTAGGAGCAACGTGAAATGAAGTATCTTGCTCAAGGACACAATGTGTTGCTGGGAATTGAACGCATAACCTTACGATTGTGAACTGAATACCTTAACCACTAAGCCACATGTTTTCACATGTAAATACATGAATAAAGAAAAGAGAAAAACAGCTAAAAAAATAAACCCCACTGAAACAACAACAACAAAAAAATGGTTGGTGCTGGGCAGAATTGGTTGAGTGTCAAACAAAATATCTCCTGGTTGTATTTCATTTATTTCCTTTATGTTGAAAGCTGCAGTCATGATGAAGTCAACTTTGTCTATCATCCGCACATGCTCTCCGGCATCACACAATGGTAAACCATAAAGAAGCACCACGCGAGAGAGAGAGGAGAGTATGTCGTTATTGCTTCCCCAGACTCACTTTGCCTTTCATCTTTATGACATTGATCAAAATAAGCAGCAGCAGCTGTTAAAATGAAGTCCCCCC
>NC_069002.1:3968032-3984687 GCF_001194135.2 Octopus bimaculoides | reverse complement strand
TATATATATTACAATTAAAAGGGTAAAGGTTTATCAATTTATTAATTTATTAATAAATTAACAATTAATAATTTTACCAAGCCCGGTATGTGGTGAAGCAACTATTTGCTGATCCCTTAATTATGTTTATATATATATATATATATATATATCTTTTATCTTTTACTTCTTTCAGCAGTCATTAGACTGTGGCCATGCTGGGGCACAACATTGAAGAATTTTTAATGGAATGAATCCACCCCAGCACTAATTTTCTTAAAGCCTGGTGCTTATTTTCTTAGTGTCTTGTCAGTCAAATATACACTCAAGATGATGAAGTGTGTGTGTGTGTGTAACTAGAAATACATACATACATACATACATATGGATATATATAAATCTATATAGACAGATATACATATATATAGTATACTTTTAACTCTGTACAATTTGACTAAACATTTCATGTGATTCTGATTAGATGAAAAAATGTATTTGAAGTGCAATTAGATTCTATTCACAGGACTTCGGTTGTTAAATCTACATCTGCGTGGAGCATTTAACCTCAAAATTACATTACACAGAAATACATCATCTATTTATCTATCTATCTATCAATATCTATCTATCTATCTATATATATATATATATATAAAGCGGACGTTAAACGATGATGATGATGATGATGATATATATATATATACATTCTTTTATTCTTTTATTTGTTTCAGTCATTTGACTGCGGCCATGCTGGAGCACCACCTTTAGTCGAACAAATTGACTCCAGGACTTATTCTTTGTAAGCCTAGTACTTATTCTATTAGTCTCTTTTTGCCGAACCGCTTAGTTACAGGGACGTAAGCACACCAACATCAATTGTCAGGCGATGGTGGGGGGACAAACACACGTATATATATATATATACACAGACCTGCCTGCACCTTTAAGGAAGAAAAATGGGGGGAAAAGGGGGAAATATTTTTTAAGGTCAATAGAGCAACGATACGTGTAAATGTAATTGAATTTAAAATAGGCCGACATGTTTTCTTCAGTTCTCTGCTGACAGGACATCATCATCATCATCACAGTAAGCCATAAATACGGTTTGGTGAAGAAAGGAAAAAAAAAGGAATTAAACTTTAAGAACTAACCTGTCTCTGTATCATACATTGCTGATAACTGGAGAGAAAATTCTGGAATTTCTTTCAAGGACTGAAGGAACAATTCTAAAGCCATTTCTGTGATATGGTTGGCATCTTCCTGGGCTAGAAACCAGGCATAGAAAATTGGTGTGATTTCATCATACAATGTAAGTTTGTACCGTATTGCATGCAAAGGGACTCCATGAGAGCAGCGCTTCTCAAGTTGGAAAGCATCAAACTTCCAGGGTGTATTTGGGGTTACCAGAATGGTGATATAACCATATTTAGAAGCTATGTCAGTATAAACGTTAACGTCTTTTTTCTGAATGTTTGTATTATCAATTACAATGATTGGACATTTCATTTCACAACTCCGTGAAGCCAGTTCTGAACAATACTTGTGGCCAAAGTTACATCTCTCTGGCGTCCAACTGTAAATGTCATTCTCCGTGAGGAAATGGTCAGAGGAACAGACGACAGCAGTGGGACAGAGGTCAGTGATGCTTTCGGCCAATGTTGATTTACCAGACCCTGGTAAACCTCTCATGATGAACATAATTTGGAACTGTGTTCCAATTTTGCCGATAACTTCCTGGTTCTCCAAGAAATGAAACTGAACTGTTTCTGGACATTTCTTATTTGTATTTCTCTTTTTCCCTCCTCTCTTCCCCATCTTAATGCTGACATCAATTAAGGTCAAGTTGGGTCAGCTCCTACCTAAAAATAAAAATACAAGATGAGGCAAAATTATAGCAGCTATTTTAATAGCTTTTCATTCAGGAAAAAAATCTTTTTTATTAAAACAAAAAAAAAAAAAATCAAACAAAAAAAAAGTGGTATTTATAACATTGTGAAGGTGTATGGTTGGTCTAGTGGTTAAGCTGTTGCACTCACGAATGCTAAATCATAGGTTCAATTCCCAGACTGGGTGGTGCACTGTGTTTTTAAGCAAAACACTTCATTTCCTGTTGCTCCAGTCCCCCTTTCCATCAGCGATAAAGGATGGTCCACTCACCCAGACAGCAGGGTGGCATCATTCAAAGATTAAAACGATGCAAAGTGCAATGTGACCAGTGATGTGTAACAGGATCTGATAGTCTGGTCGGTGACATGATATTATAACATTACAACAGTTATTGATCAAAGAAACCTCTTTGTAGTACACCTTCAACGGAATGTTCTAAATTCTGAATAAGCTTCATAGAATTTAACTGCAATAAATCCATCTATTTCTTCAATTATCATCTTATTCAAAGCTTCAGTAGCCTGTGGCCTTTTTTTTATGAAAGCTGTGTTATGAAAACGTCTTACAAGCAGATTTCCTTGTGGAATTACTGAATTAAGTAGAACTAATGAGATTGTTGCCCGTTCCAGTAGATCCTCACATTATCTGATTATGTGGCAACAAGAATTCTAAATTCTACCAGTTTCAAGGGAAACTAATCAGTTCCGTAGTTTTTGTTACTTGAAACTGTTTCACCCTTCTGTTACCATATTTCTGTTGAGATGCTCTGTGTTTCTTTCAATTAATTTTAAATATACCAGAATTTAGTAAAATAACTTAGTTATCATTAAGCTAGGGCTAGGAACATAAATTGTGACTAAGGTTTGATGGAAGATTATAATTCAGAACTGAAATTTGGGGGGGAGGGGGCCAGTCGATTAGATCGACCCCAGTACGCAACTGGTACTTAATTTATAAACCCCGAAAGGATGAAAGGCAAAGTTGACATCGGTGGAATTTGAATTCCGAATGTAGTGACGGGCGAAATATCTCTAAGCATATCGATTCTGCCAGCTTACCACCTTCAATAATAATAATGATAATAATAGTAATAATAATAATAAACTTACACACACATATATATATGTGTGTGTGTGTATACATACACACACACATACATACATACCTATTGCCACATTCATTGCCTTAAGATGTATTTATTTATTTCTTTATTCATTATTAAAAAACAAAACAAAAAAAAGTATCTCCTGATGCATGAAAGTAACTCGAAGTCTATTCTAGTGACGACTTCCTGATAATTAACGAGACACAGGTAGACTAATAATACCTGCACCACCTGTTCTAATTTCCATAGCAACACTAATTGGACAGCTACTGAGATGTCTTAACAACAGTTCCTGTGGCAACCAATGTTAGATGACAGTAGTACGTCATTATCATGCATCACCTAAAACTGTGGTAGTATTGGAGGTGGTGGTGGTGGTGGTGGTGCTAGTATACAAGTACGGTCTGTGTGGATGATAGATCACTGATGCTGTCTGCATGGAGTAGGCTATGGGCACAACCTTCTTCTTCAGCCTGTGTAACACACACACACACACACACTCTTTTACTTGTTTCAGTCATTTTACTGCGGCCAAGAGAGTTTGGTCGTAATTCTATCAGCAGAGAGATTCGTTGGCGATTTGGATAAGGTCGGAAATTGAACTGATTTATGTAGGGTAGAGTCACGTACGAATCGAAGAGAGATAGGGGGGGAGAGAGAAATACTGATTCATAGAGAGTGAGGCACAGAAAGAGTGAGAGAGAGGGGGGTACAGGCAACAGTACATCACGCGGGAATAAAGATTCTTTGGATATTTCTAGAACAAAGTTGAATGAAGACAGCAGTGCTTAAATCGTGAGTTTGAAAGCTTAAATCGGCAAACGTATTTGAGTAAGAATTAAATAGTAGTTTCTAAGGGGAGAGAGTGAATTTAGACAGGTTTAGGGTTACAGGAGCGATAACTTGAATGAAATAAAGCAAAAAAAATTCCGGGGGCCAAGAGAGTTTGGTCGTAATTCTGTCAGCGGAGAGATTCGTTGGCGATTTGGATAAGGTAGGAAATTGAACTGATTTATATAGGGTAGTGTCACGTACGAATCGAAGAGAGATAGGGGAGAGAGAGAAATACTGATTCATAGAGTGAGGCAGAGAGACAGTGAGAGAGAGAGAAAGAGAGAGAGAGAGGGGGGTACAGGCAACAGTACATCACGCGGGAATAAAGATTCTTTGAGTATTTCTAGAACAAAGTTGAATGAAGACAGCAGTGCTTAAATCGTGAGTTTGAAAGCTTAAATCGGTAAACGTATTTGAGTAAGAATTAAATAGTAGTTTCTAAGGGGAGAGAGTGAATTTAGACAGGTTTAGGGTTACAGGAGCGATAACTTTAAGAAAGTTAAGGAAGAAGCGATAACTTGAATGAAATAAAGCAAAAAAATACCGGGAGCCAAGAGAGTTTGGTCGTAATTCTGTCAGCGGAGAGATTCGTTGGCGATTTGGATAAGGTAGGAAATTGAACTGATTTATATAGGGTAGGGTGGTACTACTAAAGCAGCGTGGTCTCGAACGCGCAGTCGCGCGTCCGCGCTAACTAGTCGTGAGTGGTCGATCCTAGAAAAAGTGCGCGTGCACGCGTGTGTGAGTGCGCGTGTGCAAATGAATACATGTGTTTAGGGTTAGGGTTAGGATCGACCACTCACGACTAGCTAGCACGGACGCGCGTCTGCGCGTTCGGGACCACTCTGCTTTAGCAGTACCTATATGTATATATATATATTCATATTTATATAATTATATATATATATTTATATTTATACCGCTTAATAATCTCAATGGAGGCAATGCAAGCGGAAACTAGAGGAACATAATTAATAACCACACACAAAATCAAATATATATATATATATATATATATTCTACATTTATAAAACGGATATAAAAATTCCAAATATATAAATATAAAAATACATATAAATAGATAAATATCGATGTGACACATAAAACACAGTGAATTTTAGATTTACAAGTTATAATAAAAGTTTATTTGCAGGTATTGTTAACACTAGCAATCTCAAAATAAAGCCTTGTGGGTGCTGGTGCCACATAAAAAGCACTTGTAGAGTGGTTGGTGTTAGGAAGGGCATCCAGCTGTAGAAACCATGCCACAACAGACATGGAGCCTGAACATCCTTTCAGCTGGTCAGCTCCTGTCAAACCGTCCAACCCATGCCATCATGGTAAATGGATGTTAAATGATGATGATGATGATGATGACGGGCTTCTTTCAGTTTCCGTCTACCAAATCCACTCAAGAAGTTTTGCTCAGCGCAGGACTATAGTAGCAGACACTTTCCCAAGGTGCCACACAATGGCACTGAAACCTGGGAGGCAAACCTCTTAGCACACAGCCACAACTGCACCTATACATATATACATACATGTGTATATGTCTATGTGCTTCTGTATGTTTAAATCTGTTAGTGTTGCAATGATAAAACAGTCAAGTTTAAATATTAAAACGGTTGTGCTATTTTGAGCAAGAGATAAATCCATTATTCACTGCTAATGACATTACCCCATCCTGGTTCCACCTGCCTAATGGGAATCAGTAAGAGTGCAAAAAGCTATACGCATCATCAATATCATGTTTTTCAAACAACTTGCTCATGCAAGTACTACCAGTCGAGAACTCCGCATACCGGAAGGCAGCAAGTGTATGGGGTCATCAGGAGAGAATGCTCGCTATGTCAGGGCCTACCCCTCGATGGCATCAATGCACACCGCCCTACCACCTCATTGATATGAGGCCTCACTTGTTACATCAACTGGTTGTCAAATAAAGCTTAATATTCTTCTAGCCATCGCTCATCGTCTCTTTTTAACCAAATCCAGTGGCTAACCTTTTCCACTGTAGTTTGGATATTGGTCATGGTGGTATTTACTTTACGATGAATTAGGCCTAACGATAACAACAGTCGTCTCACAGTGTCCAACAAACCCTCTACATCCGACTTCTATTAAGTTTACTGAGCTACGTTCGCAGGCCTATTTATCACGTAAGTTCCAATTTTACGATGCTCAGGGCAGTATTTGGTCTACTGTACCAAGGGAAGTAACTCTGCTGAAACGGTAACGAAATGTTAAAATTTAAATATGAGACACCAAACCTAAGTGAATTGTAAAGAAAGAAGGATCGGTTCTGACAAGGTTTAGACTGTATGGAGTATGGGGGGATGCGACGAGATAAAAACACCTAATAAAATATATAAGGAAAAAAAGAAAAGTGGGTGAGCTACTCTGAAACTCCGCTCGAATGTTCTATCTCAGGTTGTATTTCCAACATTTTATTCTGACTTACGATGAGTAAACCCTGCAATGTTTTGTCCATCGTATTAAAATCTTTAGGCTGTTTCCTGAAGACCATAGAACCTTCAACTTCCAGTCTGTCACAGATCCACTCATATCTGGCTATGTAGTATCCCCACCCGAAGGCCTTGCTTCAAGGCCTGCGGACGTTCATACGACATAAAAACTATCTGAACTTAAAACGAAACATGCCGGTTTTCATTCAGTCTTCGCAGAAGTGTAGTTATTAATGGGTAGGGTATCCAGCCAACTGTAAAACAATACCCCCGACCCCACAAATTATACTAACAAATAACTTATATGTTTTATTGACAAAATGAAATGTAAAACAGTGATGGAATTATTGCACAGGCTTAATTCAAGATTATAAGTGCTTGAATCGGTTCCAGAATATTTTAGTAGGATTTTTAAAGAGGCCCTAATAGAATTAAACGGATAAGTCGACCATGGGAGCATTCGAACTCAAAAACAAATGGTTTAGAACGCATGTGGCCGTAAAACGGCTGGTCTGCTTAGAGGCAGAGGTTTCGCCAACCTGTCGAACATCCAATTATTTATTTATTAATCACTCAATTGGAAAAAATATGCTAATAACAGTTAAATTATCTGTTGAAACAATTAAAAATTTAAATGCAAAATTAAAGAACTTACGCTGAGAAATTTACACAGCTAATTTAATAGCCGTGTGTGTATGTGTGTGTGTGAGAGAGAGAGAGAGAGAGCTTGCATTTACTGCAGAGCTGTTGTTAATTAGGATGCTGGTTCAGGCAGTTGGTTGTGTGTGTACCTTTTATATGTATCTGTGCGTGTGTGTGTGGTCTTGGGCTAACAGGTTTTGGGATCTGACGATACACTATAAAGCTAAACCTTTATGGGCGGGAAACCTAAGGTAATCCCATAAACCGGCCTTGCCCATTTTTAATATATATATTCAAGTATATTAATATAAATATATAAAAGTTTGCGCAAGGTGCGAGGTAAGATGTTTGCAGCCCCACTGCGTGACATCTTGGGCAGGTGTCTTCTGTAGCCCCGGTACGACCGAATCCCTGTCAGTGGTAGACGGAAACTGAAATAAGCCCGTCACACACGTGTGTTTGTGTTTGTCCACCCCCATCCGACACCGCTTGACAACCGGTGACGGTTTGCTTACGTCTAGTAACTTGGCGATTTGGCGAGAGAGAGAGCGTTAGAATAAGTACCAAGTATTGGGATCGATTCGTTCGACTAAACTAGGGGTTCTCAACCGGAGTCCATATGGCCCCTGAGGGTCCATATAAATTGGGAGGGGGGGGGGCTGAAAAATGTTGCTTTAGAGGAATTTTGAAAGAATTTCCTTAAAAGTAGTTTTTAAACATCAAATGGTGATGGGGGGCCCACCAGAATAAAATAGTAATCAAAGGGGTCCATAGATAGATAAATCGTTGGGAACCCCTGGGCTAAACCCTTCAACGCAGTGCTCCGGCGTGGCTGCAATTCAATGACTGAAACAAGTAAAAGATAAAAGATGTATGTCTTTGTGTGTGGAATAAAATACATACGTAAAAATTTGGAATAGACATCTTGTTTTAATTTTAAATGTGTCATAATCAGGTTATTTAATAATTGCCAGGGAAGAGGATTGGAAGAGTGGAAAATAAATAAGATAGAAAGACGAATGTAAGATAGGTGTAGAGAGAAAGAAGGCAAAAAAGAATTGAGGAATAGAAAGGGAGATAAAAAGTATTAAGAGGAATGAAGACGGGAGGAAGAGTGAGAGAGAGAGAAATAAAACAAAGGGAGGGAAAAAGACAGGAAGAGAGATAAAACAAAGGGAGGGAAAAAAGACAGGAAGGGAGGAAAGAGCGTGGAAGAGAGGCAAAAGTTTAAATAGAGAGGGTGAAAGAGACAGAGAGAAGTTTAACTAGAGAGGGAGAGAAAACGATAGATAGAAGTTTAAATAGAGAGGGAGAGGAGAGAAAGAGACAGGTAGAAGTTTAAATAGAGAGTGGGAACAGTTTCTGTTGAACTGAAATGGAATTTCAATGTTGTGTCGATAATTGTCTGTCAACTCTTCAACAAGAAGATATTTATGAGAGAAGGAAACATCTCCCCTCATTTAAGTCAGTTGACTATGTTTCTGAAGAGATCTCATACGAAGATTTTTTCCTTCGTTATTTAATCCCTAACAAGCCGTGTGTATTCAGTTGTAAACACACCCGACATTGGCGAAGTCGTACAGAATGGGTAGACGAGCAAGGGAAACCGAAATTTGAGTTTTTAAAGACTAACTTCGGTTTGTATTTTTCTTCTTTTCTAATTTGAACTCGGGTTCAGGCTACTCCCGGGGTTAATTTGAAATCGATTTCAGATTACCGGGCGGTAACCTGAAATGGTGAGGTCACTTGATGTATTTACACCGGAGACAGCAAAGCACTCTGGCGAGCTGGCAGAATCGTTAGCGCACCGGGCAAAATGCTTAACGTCTTTTTGTTCTGAGTTCAAATTCTGCCAAGGTCGACTTTGCCTTTCATCCTTTTGGTATCGATAAAATAAGTAGCAATCAGCCCTGGGGGTCTATATAATCAATTTCCTAGCCCCACCCCCTCGCGATTGCTGGCCTTGTACCAAAATAAGAAAAGATCATTTCATACTGTTTCCATTTGTCCCTCTCATTTTTAATTTCGAATCCTGTCGGAATCGACTTTACTTCTTTCACCTTTCTCACTCAGTTAAAATAAATGGAAGTAATAAGTGAATATTATGTTTAACATCCTAAATTTGTTTGTGTGTGTAATTATTTGTAGGATTTTGTATCCTTGAGCAAGACACTTTATTTCATGTTGCTCCAGTCTCTACAGCTGGTGAAAATAAGTTGTACCTGTAATTCAAAGGGGCCAGCTTTGTCACACTGAATCTTCCTGAGAATTACGTTAAGGGTACATGTGTCTGTGGAGTGCTCAGCCACTTGCACATTAATTTCAGAAGCAAGCTGTTCCATTGATCGGATCAACTGGAACCATCGTCACTGTAACCGACAGAATGCCTGTTTATCAATAACCAACAAATTATGCATTTATTCACAAATTGCATTATCAAATATAACAATTAATTAAACTGTTTTTGTTTCTTTGCCTTGCAGGAAATGCGAAAGTTCCAGTAGCAATTTGTAACGAAAAGGAATTTGATTCCCATCCAAAAGTAGAACAGACATTTTCTGATTATTTGGAATATTGGCAAGATTACATTTCGAATAGCTATCCTACCGATAACCAGTGTCTTTATCTCAAAGACTGGCATTTTGTAAGGTAAGAAATCTCATCCATTAATCTTTTAATCTTTTACTCGTCTCAGTCATTAGACTGCAGCCATGCTGGAGCACCACCTTGAGTAGTCTTAGTCAAACTAATCAGCCCCAGCACTTATGATAACTGGTACTTAATTCATCGACCCTGAAAGTACAAAAGGCAAAGTCGACCTCTGTGGAATTTGAACTCAGAACATAGCAGCAGATGAAATACCACAAAGCATTTCACCCAGTGTGCTAACGGTTCTGCCAGCTCACTGCCATAATAATAGTAATAATAATAATCCTTTCTATCATAGGCACAAGGCCTGAAATTTAGTGGGAGGGAGGGGGGCAGTCGATTACCTTGACCTCGGTGTTCCACTGGTATTTTATCCACCCTGAAAGGATGATGGCAAACTTGACCTTGGTGGAATTTGAACTCAGAACGTAGTGCAGACAAAATGCTGCTAAGCATTTTGCCCAGCGTGCTAACAATTCTGCTAACTTGCTGCCTTAGCAATAGTAATAATAATAATAATAATAATAATGATAATGATATAGAAGCAAAAAAAAGAAGAGTTTTTTCTTTGCTTCTATTTCTTCTGGAGGAGTTACCTCAGTCCTATAAATAATAATAATAATAATAATAATAATAATGGTTTTTGGTTTCAGTGCAAGACCAGCAATTTTGAGGGGAGGGTTAGTTATTTATAATTTTTCAGAATGTTTTTTTTGGGAAGTTTATGCACGTTTTCTTCATTTCTTTCAGAGCTTTCCCAGAATGCAATGCTTACAACACACCTTTGTATTTTTGTTCTGATTGGCTCAATCAGTTTTGGGATACAGGCGAGAGCTCTAGAGATGACTACCGTTTTGTGTACATGGGACCGAAAGGATCTTGGTAAGAAAGATTCTGGCATCACTTCGATAACAGTTGAATGGATAAAAATACTGAGTTTCTGTGAATAAAGTCAGATGTTTATAAACTGTTTCAGGTTTTGTAAACATTGGAATCTTGATCGCTGAGTAAAAATATTAACAATCCATTCTTCTTAGCTTAAACACCATCTTAATATACCAATTTACACTAGTTTTTCTTTTGTTATATTCCAAACACCATCTTCATTTACCAATATATATTTGTTTTTTGTTATATTCCAAATACCACTTTAATATACAAATATATATTTATCCTTTGTTATGTTCTAAAAATCTTAATATACCAATGTATATTCCTCTTTTGTTATGTTCCAAACCTTAATACACCAATATATATTTATTTTTTATGTTCCAAACTCCGTCTTAATAATTAACAAAAAAGTTTAGTTATTTTGCTAAATCTCTCTTAAATTCATTTATTGACTCAAACAAGAGACAATGTATTCTTGTTAGAAATACAACCATGAAAGGGTAGGTTAAATAAACATCGAGTTAATTCCTGACCAAATATTTTGGTTATTTTTTTTCAGGACTCCCTTCCATGCTGATGTTTTGCATTCCTACAGCTGGTCAGCAAATATCTGTGGAAAGAAACAGTGGCTATTATTTCCACCTGGTACTATAGACCTTTTCTTCTCCTTCCCCTCCAAACAAGCTCTGATATGCATGTACACACATGCAAACACAAGCACAAATACACATTTCGCCCTGCGTGCTAACATTTCTGCCAGCTCGCCACCTTGACGACCCCTATTCCCATCCACCACTGTTCCTTTTGGTCTATAATTCTTGTGTCCTTTATTTCCCAAAGGTGAAGAAGTGTACCTGCGAGATAAATTTGGTAATTTGGCATTTGATGTCACATCTGAGGACGTTCACAACCCAGAGATGTACCCAAACTATGAGAAACTCTCACAGCAATACAAAGTGATTCAACATCCTGGAGAAATCATATTTGTCCCCAGTGGTTGGCATCATCAAGTGTGGAATGTGGTAAGTATAAAATGTGATAGAATCTTCTAGATAAAGGGTTTTATGGAATGTGGTAAATTACCTTCAATAAGGACCTTTATGAAATGTGGTAAATAGAATCTTCTAGATAAAGGGTTTTATGAAACGTGGTAAATTACTCTTGAGTCTTTATGGAATGGGGTAAACTACTCAGAATAAGTTTTTATAGAATGAAGTTAACTTCTCTTGTTAAGGGTCTTTATGGAATGGGGTAAACTGTATTTTGCTAATGTGCTTTATGGAATATGGTAAACTGCTCTGGATAAGAGTCTTCATGGAATGTAGTAAGCTGCTCTTGCTAAGGGTCTTCATGGAACATGGTAAACTACTCTTGCTATAAAGTCTTTACATTTTGTTGTTTATGTGTTTCATTGTCTTATTAATAAATCCCATATTTCATGAACAGAGCTTTGACAGTCAAGAAGTTGGTAGGCGGAGTTTGTAATGAAGATGCTTAACTGATCTTGTGGCCCAGTCTTCTCAGACAAAAACAGGTTCCACACTCTAGAAATAACTGACTGCCCTAAGCAGCATTACTCTAAAGCTAATGAAAAATTCATTGGTGCTCAATTCCATTACTTCTTTAGGCAGTCATTACTATTTCCTTTAAACTTTGCTTTCGTGACTCGAACATCAATGTTTTGAAACTGACCTATTTTCCACTACATTTATATAATATTTTGATATAGGAAGACACAATTTCCATTAACCACAACTGGCTGAATGGCTGCTCTATAGATCTTACCTGGAACTTTCTCAAAAGAAATTTAAAGGACGTCGAAAATGAAATCTCTGATTGTCGGGGTATGGAAGGATGGAACCAGCAATGTCAGGTGAGTCACATAGGTTAGATGGTTTGACTGGAATTGTGTGTAGTTACATGTATGACTTACTGGTAAGAGCTCCATATCAGGTGTCCTCATCCAGTTTACTTCTAGTAAAGTGATGCAGTTTCTACTGTACTTGGAAGTATTACCCAATTAAGATTTATAAAGCAAATGTGGGAAAAAAAAGTACAACAAATCCAAAATGCAGTTATTATCTTCTGTTCCTTTTGGTTTTTAACTCTTTGTGTTTGTTTTCTTTCTGTCAGGTGGTGCTGAAATCTCTCACAGGTTCCGACTACACAGACTTCTTTGAACTTTGCAACAACATTGGCACCAAACATCTTCAGTTTCTGAGTCAATCGGACAAATGTAGCACAAATGAGGAGTGTGACCGTGGAGTTGGACATTGTAAGACAAAGGAGTCACAAAAGGAAGAACAGGAGATGACAAGGAACGCCTCAGCTGAAGTATCACAGCATCCAAATACAGATTTAGAATTTCAGGAACATTTTGCTCCTTTGAACAACAAATGCCATTCTGTCTTTGACCTAAACAGACTGAGGACTGTATTAGAGAGTTTGGTTGACACGGAGCAACTGGAATGCCAAAAGGAAGTCCAAAATCTGCTTCATCGCATCAACTCAGTTTTCTAATTCTTATCACGAAGCCCGCTGTTTGATTTTTGACTTCATTTAGCCCCAGATCAACACTGATTGAACAGAGTTTGGATCAAAGTCTTGAAATGCTCCTGTCACAATTTCAGATTAGAAACTTTGTCTAAAGAAGCTGTCTGTCAGCACTTCCCAGAGGAAACTGAGAAAGAGCCAAACTTAGCTTCATAAAATCTAACCTTTTGACATTCAAAAGTAATGCTTATTTATTCACATTGTTCTGAATTAATCATGCATTAGCTTAGAGATTTGGATGATGTGAATGATGCTAGGTGTAGGCGTGGCTGTGTGCTAAGAAGCTTACTCCCCAACGTTTCTTGGGTTCAGTCCCACTGCATGGTGTCTTCTACTATAACCCTGGGCCGACCAAAGCTCTCTGAATGGATTTGGTAGGAAACTGAGATAATCATGTATTATCTTGTAGCTTCGAGATTTTTAAAATGACATTATAGACTATATGCAATATGTCGAATCTGGCTGGTTTGAACATCAAATAGAACATTCGGGCCGGATATGACCAGTTTAAATGCTAGAGCTCAAGGGTACTCAGGTACTCTACTCCCCAGCAACACCAAACTTCATTTTGTTCTGTTACAGCATTGTATAAAAGAAGCAGCAATGCCTCAGCGCTTTACTGTAATTGAGCCAAACATTGGTACATCAATAACCAATAACTTTTCTTCAACACCCATCCCTACTCACATGTGTTTATAAACACATGCATACAAAGAGAAGAATCTTATCTCCCCAACCCAATAAATTATAGGTCTGTGGGGAGAAGGGAGGAGGGGGATAAACAAGAAAGATTAGTGATGTCAGTGATTATAGCCCTGGGCCAAACCAAAGTCTTGAGTGGATATGGAGAAAGAAAACTAAAAGGAACTCATCGCGTGCAACTCCTTGTCTTGACATCATGATAGTTGTAAGCAAGTGGATCATACAAGCAGTGCTAAGTGTTTCTAGTCTTCTGTTAAAACCCGTTTAGCCAAGAGAAAATATTACCTCACCTGGAAACAGGCATGGGTTGGTGACAGAGAAAGCATCCAGTCATAAAAGTTCCACCTATCATACAGGCATGGAACAGACAGACATGTTATATACACATATATGTATAAAATCAAGTGTTGTGTTTTTTCATACTGACATGGGTTGGACAAGGACTTATCAAGTCAGCATTCTGTGGTCATATGTTCTTGTTTTAAAATATTCTGCTGGTTGTCAGACATTGAAAGTGATGACATTAGATATAAATATTTTGCCATTGTCCCAACAGCAACAACACTAAAGGCTTTGGAAGACATTCATTCAAGGTGTCAAAAAGACCAAACCTGAATCCACATTGTTACGAAGTGAACTTCTTGACCACAAAGCCATTGTTTGACCACATCATTGATAGCCATCAATGCTCAGTTTTCCATGTTCCCAAGGGCAGATCGAATACTTCGAGGCAAACTTTGTAAGACCAGATACTGTCGCCAACATTCACCTGTTTCCAAGTAGACCTTTTGAACTTAAAAACAGCTTGATGGCCAAATATTTTCACAAGACTACAAACGATGCTGCTTATATAACAATCACTTTTATTTACAATTAGCAGTGAAGACATAAATACACACATAAGGGGTTTCTTTCAGTTTCCATCAAATGAAACCTAACACTCGTAAGGCTTTGGTCAGCCCAGGGCTTATCAGTGTTCATCACTCCCGAATGGAACCTGGGAACGAGTTATCTCACCTGTCTATGACTTTCAGGTGTTTTAACACCCAGAACAATGAAGTCTTTCAGGGGCTTCACAACAGTGAACCGGGAAGCAAACAAAACACACACACACTGAGTATGTGTAGATGATAATGTCTACAATACCAGTGCTGCTTTTAATTTATTACTGAATATACATACATATATATGATGTGGTAAAAAAACACTGCCTCAGGGGTCCTGAAACCATGTGGTTGAGAAGCAAAACCCTTACTACACAGCTATGCCCTGCTCATAGACATACATTATATATATATATATATATAAATCTAAAGAATTAAAGAGACAAATGTAGTAATCTGCTGATTTATTATAGATTTACACAGCACACAGGTTTGGAAAATAACATTAGGAAAAGAAAAATAGAAACAAACAGAAAACTCATCAATAATTTGTATTTTCTTTTAAAAACCAGGAGGGTAGGATAGGGCCGGGAGGGAAGGAGGTAGGGAAATAAAGGAAGGGACTGGGGACAGATACTCGAACCCAGGGGCAGTTTTTTTTTTTGTTTTTCTTTTCAATCATAGAGAGTGGCTGTTCAAATGCATCTAACCCATTTAAAAAAAAAAATATTTTCTTCTTTGCCACAAATTAATATATACTTTCTCAACATAGATGTTTGCAAGGAAACGTATTTAAAAAAAAACGTTCAGGGAAAGAAAATTACTACAGAAATCATTGCAAGCACATGCAAAATAAGTGATAATTTACAAAAACAAAAAAAAAAAAAACTCAGGACAGAAATATGATGAGACATTTAAAATAAAAAAAAAAGTGTGGCGTAGAAAGAAAAAAAGTGGAGAGGGAAGGAAAAAAGACACTTCACAGCTAAGCTTGTGCTGTAGACTTAAAGGGAAGCTGCATGTACCAAGCTTTACAATCTAAAATAAATTTTTAAAAAAATGTAAATAAAAAAATAAACAATTTTTTGTTTGTTTTTTAAATGCAGCAGTTTAAAATTAGATTACTAAATTACAATAGCTGAAAGTTAAACATAATTAAGTCTGAAGAGGTTGAGTTTGTGTTTTTTTTTTTTTAATTCCACATCTTTTTTTTTTCTTCTGTTTTTCCTGTTTTTTTCTTTCTTCCTTTTGTTTGTTTGTTTGTTTGTTTTTTTTGCTTTTAAATCTTTAAGCTTGGTACATGCAATTTCTAGACGCTTACATACATGCACACACACATGGATATCTGGGGCTACTGAATAACAGCAATTTCTCTATAGTCCTTGCATTGGGTTGGCAACTCATAGGATATTTGAAGCTCAGTTGTTAAACTTTTGGAAGAGGAAAAAAAAAAAAACCCACCAATATTAGGCAATTTTGTGTAACCTTTTTTTGTCCCACCCTGCTAGTACCTACTCAAGTATTATTTTCTTCTTTCTTTCACACAGAACCTAGTCGCAGATTCTAATGAGATAATACTGAGAACTATATGTGTACACAACACACATATACACAGACATACATATACACACACACACATATATATATATTTATGTGCACACATATCCTTTTGCAGCCTAATGAGGCAAGCCCTAAAAATCCTTTTCATATTAGTTGCTTACTGACAAGAACTGATTCTTCATACAGCAGTCCATGTTGGCAGGTTAGAGCAGCAGTACATTAGAGTACTGCGGCAGTGTGAAGGCACAGACGACACCTAAACTCCTCCAGAGCTGCTGGGCAGGCACCTTTCTCTTGCACCAAGTTTTTTTTTTTTTCTAAGTTGAAGATTATTACCACTGCAATTCCAGGCAAACCAAAGCAAAGCCTTGCCTGTAGAAGGAACAACGCTATAGATGGCAGGAAAACATTCCAGAACTATTTTGTACCCTCTGACCAATTTTCTAACGAGGTCGTGCGTTTATGAATGAACGGAAGGGGTGGTGGTGGTGGGAAAGCCTTCAA
>NC_069002.1:3948297-3967324 GCF_001194135.2 Octopus bimaculoides | reverse complement strand
CCATTTGGTAGCAGAGGGAGGGAGGGTCTGGGGATTGACTGCCCCTTCAAGTTGTCTTGTCGGGGAGGTAGGTAGGTGCCTGCCGGGGATTGTGACAGTTTGATGAGATGATTTCACTCACGCTCACACTCATTCAAACGAGTTGAGACTGCCGCCACCGCTGACGACTTAAGACCTGTGGTCCTATTCTCATTTGACCATGCCAGGCTGTTCAGCAGCTCTGAAAAAAGAAAGAACAAAAGAAGGATTTAGTAAGAATACACACGGAAAATCAGCCAAAACAAATTCCATCTAACACATGCAAACATACAAAAAGGGGGACACGGGAAAAAAAAACAAAACAAAATGGATAGAAGGCTATGATGAAACTGATCAAAGACAAGAAACAAAAAGCTGTACAAGTCAACTCACCAAGATGCATTCTTCAGTTTTCTTATCTCTTTAGTGGCCCAACTTGCTAGTGTTTTCGCTTTAGACACCTTGGAGCGTCGGCCTTTCGTTAACAAGGCTTGTATGGATTCCTTATCAACAAAAGGCATCATGGCTGCACCAAAAGCAGCACAGAGATCACTAGAAAAACAAAACAGTACAAAGGTCAAAGTTGACTACAAGTGGCACAACATATTTGATATATATTAATTATTCAAATGTGGCCAAACCCATACTGAAATTAAATACTTATTTTCTGCTGTAGCCCCAAGCTAACCAATGCCTTATGAGTGAATTTGGTACGCAGAAACTGCATGGAGGCCAATGTATGTATGTATGTATGTATGTGCGCATTTGCAGGCATGGTTGTGTGGTAAGTAGTTTGCTTCCCAATCACATGGTTCTGTGATCAATCCCGCAACATGGCACTTGACCAAGATACGAGTGGATCTCGTAGATAGAAGAAACCTGTTGAGTATATGCGCATCTCATCTTGACAATCATGTGATAGTTGTAAATGATTGTTACTGTCATTCATTTCCAATATTCTGCAAAACTATGTCTGGTGTTGGAGAAATATTACCTCACTTGGAAACCGGTGAGGGTTGACGGAGGGCATCTGGCTGTAGAAAATCTGTCAACTTCACCCAAGCCATGCAAGCACAGAAAAGTAGACGTTAAAAGATGTGTGTATGCCTCTTAGTGTCCCCACCCAACCAACAAGTAGTGGTTGGTTTGTTTACATCCCTGTAAACTAGCATGAGACTGATAGAACGACTACTTAGAAAATTTTTTTTGTTTCTTTTGTTTCACTACACCTATCGAGGTGGTGCCCCAGCATGGCCAAAGTCCAACAACTGAAACAAGCAAAAACAAACTTACCCTATTAACCCACAACAAGCAGCTATGTTACTGTCACTATGATCCTCATCTTGAGCTATGTGTTCAATGAATGAAATCATGTGTCCAACATGTGGCTGAATGAGATTGACATCAGCTAAAGGGAAGGAGAGAAAAATCACAGAAAATCAAACAATTCTTCAGTAAGTCTACTAACCCAAACCTCACAAGTTCGCGCTAACACACCGCACAAAACACACGAGGGAATTGTCAGACATGGTACCAATATAAACAACTTCACGAAAGACTACAGCTAATACAAGAACAGTGTTTTCCATATTACACAATTTCATGCAAGTCTACGGATTGTTTATTCATTGGGCTTCATCTCAGAACTTCCAAGATTTCAACAATGTGACTATTTTCAGAATGATATTAGTAGGTAGATGTGATTGGTAAGCCAAATCTGGTTGGTCTGAACATAAAACAGATAGAGTGTTTGGATCATGTGGCTGGTTTAACCTTTCAGCATTTAAACCAGCCCATCGTCATTTCACGTCCACCCTCCTTACTGCCATAGGGTGGATGGTTTGACATGGAGCTGTCCAGACTCCCATTGTCTGTTGTGGCATGGTTTCTATGGCTGGATGCCCTTCCTAATGCAAACCACTTAACAGGATGTGGAGGGGGCCTTTTATGTGTCACTGTCACTTGAAAGGACAAACCTGTTATGTGTGGAAGACAGCAATCTTATTTAGCTTGATGTGTCTTATCAAATACAGCAAATCACATCGCCCAATCCTTTGTCATTTCTTCAGTGAGGCCCATGTGGTTGGAAAGGAAACTCCTTAACCACACAGTGCCATCTGCATATAACCATTTCTTCATACAAGTTCATTCTTTCCCAGTTTACAACTTGATTATCCCCACTGTATGCCATTCCTCTAGATGGGCTTCATGCACTGATCCCGACCCTATAAGGAACACCATAGACAAGGCTGTATGTATGAATCAACAACGTACGGTTTATCTGCTCAGCATCACCTTTCAAACCTTGCACAATGCCAGTGTAAGCTTCTAAACAGCCTTCTCTCAGTTCATTCAAGTAATCAATCATATCATAGTCAGTCTAGAATGAGAGAGAGAGAGAGAGAAGAAGAAAAAAAATGAAACAATTTAAAGCAAAATGGTTAAAAAAAAAACTGTTGCCAAGGCATCAATGTGATATAAACCATGCCCCAACAATAATAGACAAATAACAAAAACACAATATCAATTTTAATGAAGTTGGCAGCCTGACTTGATTGCTTCAAAGGATTCCTCCTTCAGATTATACATCTTCCAACAGTTATTCACAAGTATGTGTATACACACAAACAATGCTAAAAAAGCAGTGAGAATGAATGCTCAATTGTATTGGTAGATAAATACTTTGTGTGTTGAGAAGGCTACCGTTAGTTTCATGCTGAAAATCTTCAGCAATTATCAAGCCTGCCACATTCAACATTAGTGCTCGTCTCCATCTTGGATGTGTGTGTAAAACAATATGTTGGGCAAATGACTGCTGTTATTTGTGATAAAGCATACTTAACTAATTGAGGAAACCCAATATGGCCACTCAAATTTCATTACTCTTAATTGCAGGAAGTTTTATATACTGATCTACCCTCTGTGAAGTGAAACTATTTTTTTTTGGTCAATAAGTCGAACTTCAATTACACTTTTGGTAGATATTTAATACTGCAACTGAAATAACTGAAATAGATTTCTATTCAAACAAAAATATGCCAAGGAGATGGTCTTGTACACTTTACCTTGTCAACTTGTGCTTGTGATGCTTGTTGCAATGTATTCAAAACAACTGCTAGGTAATTTTTGAAGTAAGAACCAATTGCTAGAGCAATATCACCAAACACAGACAAGATCTGAGGTTTGACAGAACGATGGACAGTTTCATCCTGAAATGCAAAGGTTTTCAATAAATTAAATTCAACATCACTGAGAAACAACAATTAACACTTCAAGTACTAAAAATCGCTGGCAATGAATGCTTACAAAGTAAAACACAATGCTAATAATATGATCAACTGTAGTTATATATACAAAAGCCATTCATATCCCAGTTGTTAAATACTCTGGCTTAAGTTACAAACATGGCTGAAATGGTCTTGTCATATTTAAATAAAAATTTCAGTGCAAATCTCAATAGTACATTTGTGAAAACATGACATGACTAAGCAACTGAGCTACACAAAAATAATATAAAGGGGAAGTCCCTTTCAGAATGAGGTTAAACCTTGTTTCTTGCACAAAAATGAGCATTTAGTTCCCATTTTGCAACCCCCAATAGCAATGCTTTTTGAATTGCATTTATGTTCAGAGTTTGATAGCAGTTGCAAATCCTTGCAACACAGTACTTACCCCAAGATTTTCCACAAGCATAGTCATTAACTCATCACAGTATGGTAATATATTATTTCCTACAGCTCGGCAGATATCACCAGTTAAACCAACTGCAGCTTGGCACACCTGAATCAGAACCAAGTACAAATATAAACAATTATAAAAAAGAAAAGAAAAGTCATTTGCTTAAAACTCTAACTTCTCCATATTGCAAAGAGCTCAGATTGCAATTGAATAACAGACCTGATATTCTGCATGATTTTTCAGTCCAAGAGTCAAGTATGGTTTGAAAGCTGGCATGTATGGCAAGAAATTTTCTCCAAGAACTAGAAAACAAAAAGAAGAACATTACCAGACATTTTAGAGTGTAACCTTGAAAAACGAAAATTTCTATATCTATATTAAATAGGAAAATACAAATATTCTACTTCCAATTTATTTACTGGGAGAGCTAGAGGGGGGTGGGATGGCGTATTATGTGTGAACTGTTGGAGCAAGAAATAGATATCAACAGAACAGTTGTTGAATACTTGAACTCATGATTAGCAACTGTTTTTAATTACAATTTAGACATTGGAAGAAAAAAAAAAAAAAAAAGGATATCAAATCACACACACACATACCTTCAACCAGTGTTGATACACAGAGTAAAGCATCTTCTTGAACTCCTCCAGATTTCCCACAAGAGGTGTTGAACATCTGTAATAAAGCTGTCATAATCGGGCTAGAGATTTTGGGTGCATCTTCAGCAGTTACCTTTCGCAGTACACTCTACAAAGAGAGAGAGCGAGGGACAATGAGGAGAGGTTACTTTGTAATTCAACACAAAAGGAAAACGATACACATTTAAAAGTGGACGGAAACAAAGCATCAAATATCACATACTTACTTGGAGTGTAGCACACAGCAATGATTGGAGGTCATTATATTGTACCCTATCAGAAGTTGAACTTATATGACCCTGAAAAAAAAAAAAAAAAAAAAAAAAGGCAACAGTTAGGCAAAATAAAGTTTGAGAAAACATTGCAGTTTTGAAGCATCATGTGGTCTCAAAATTCTTCCCACAAAGCCTGCTAAAAGTAATTAGCAGTATATCCTTTCGATATCTGGCACACAGCCACTTGCCTCCCCTTCTCAAATACTTCTTTGTAGTAGGAGTTTTCTTCCTCCCTTTCCTTCTGTTCTTTTCTGCAAGTTACATAGCAACCTCACGAGTGCTGATGGCATGAAGAAAGAAAAAAAGCACCCAGCACACTAAAATGATTAGCATCTGGCTGTAGAAACCACGCCGAAAATGACACTGGAGTTTAGTGCAGCTTGCTGGTTACCAGTCAACCGGCCTATCCATACCAGCATGGAAAGTGGACATTAAATGATCTGATTAGAATGAGGTGCATTGTATAAATGCAACAAGACCAAATAAAGGAGGTCTTCCTCAAGACCATGGGAACTTGCTCATGTCAAACCTGATACAAAACTTACCTCCATCTGTAAAACTTTTTCAAGCCGTTGTAAAATAATCATAGTTGTGTTTTTCACTGTTTCATAACAATCCTGGAATACAAAACAAATTATTAAAATGTAATTTTTTCACATACAAGAATGTACTGAATATCTTACAAAAAAAAAAAAAAAAAATTTAACTAGGAATAGAGGACCCACATGGTCATTGCAGGTCTTTCTAACTGATCATATTAACATAACAATTCTAATATAAATACGTCCAATGTATGCATGGAACGGTTAATTTTCAATATGAATAGGCCAAGATAAAATCAATCAATATCCCATACAAACACAAGACAAAGTTAATACCCTCAACTATATAAGGTTTATTTCTAACTCTTCAGCATTTAAACCAGCCATATCTGGCTGAAATATTCCACCTGTGTTACGTTCAAAACTGGCCAGATCCAGCCTCTCACATCCACTCAGGTTTTCAGAAATATAAACCATTGAAATCTCAAAGCTGGCAAATTGAAATAAAGCTACTTCTGCCTAAATATGATCATAAATACTGTGAAATTTTCAAGCGTGATATTTTTTTTTCATCATCTGAAGTAGAGATCAATATTTTTCTAATTGCCTGTATGGCTTCAGTACATAGCAACTCTGACTTGGAAAAAACACAAAGCTACTTCAAAACTTACCTTTGGACTATTTTTCACAAGTTCCATAAGCGCCTCATAGGCAGCATTCCTTAAATTGTGCTGGTTAGCATCAGGCCTGCAGAATAGAATCAGTTCAAAACCTAAGCTTCAAGTAATACAGTAAAAATGTTGTCCATACACCAATACACACCATTTAAATTATAGGGGAGAGAAAAAAAAAAGGACCAAGGTTTTTAGAAAGCTATCTTTATATCTCAAGGTTGGTAGATGATGATAACCATCGGATGATGATACTTCGGTCTAATGTCCATCAGAAGGCTCTTGCCCGTGGCTATTGGAAGCCATCAAAAGTGCTCCACTATGATCCTGCCAAGGATTACATCACTTATCAAGAGACTGTTACAGAGGATACATCTGTAATATGTCCATTTTGCAAGGCCCTCAAGTAGGTTGGAGAATCCAGTGACCTATGCTTTCTCAAATGGAAAGGTTCACTTGCCTGACCTGCAAAACACTCCCCACCCTTTCCCCTTTACCCCCTGGTCAACACCCTGATTCGCACTTAAAACTGCCTTCCAGATGACAAGTTTCTGTCATAAATCCCTTCACAAAGACTTCTTATATGACAACGTCCAAAATTCAGGATAGGCTCTATTCTTCCTGTCAACAATGCTGAACACCGATTCCTTAAAATTTACTTCATGGGAGAACCCACTGTCAAACCCAACCATACTATTTTACAACAACACAAACATTGCAGTCAAAAGGATACAAAAATGGAACAAAGTTGGAATATTTGTTGAGCCTAGGTCAGCAGTGGTTGAGCTGAATTAGTCTACACAACTAGAAATTAGGCCAAATTGTGTGTATATAAAGTTATCTGTAAAAGTGTAAGTGATTTACCTGTCAGTTGTTTCCAAAAGTTTGGTAACAATACCATCAAAATAATACGAAAGACAATACATTTCAGGCTCGACATTCTCTTCAGCAGTATCCGCAGCTATTTCGTATGCTGCTTCTGCCAAACCGGATATAGCCTGTAACAGATATATTTATCAGGTTAATACATGTGAAAGCATAACAAGATATTTAGCCAGTGGTTTTCTTTTTCTTTTTCTTTTTTAGAATTGAAAAGCTCCTACACCTACTAACCCAGCAAACATTGTGTGCAACACGCGGCTCAGCCTCAAGTCCTTGTACCAAAGCTTCTAAGAGTGGCGGCAGACAGGTATCGTTAATAACGGCTTCAGGTAAGATTTCACACACTCGTCCAACTGCCCAAGCTGTAGTGTCTCGCACTACAACGCTGCGGTCCTTCAGCAAGTTTATCAACATTGGCATGGCTTGTTCAACGATAGGCTTCAGCTTATTGCGGTCAGGTCCTTCCAGGATAGATCCTACAAAAGAATCAAAAATAAATCAGTAATATCAGCCGACAGAAGTAGGATTCAAAAGGCTTTTGTCTTTCTGTTTACATTCTCACCAGATGATTTTAGTTATACCTGAGCCAGGTAAATCTATTATGAATGTTATTAGAAGTGAAAGAACTGAAAGACATTCTTTAAAAAAAAGAAATTTCTTAAATTACCAATTACCCACCCCATTACCAAACTTCTGCACATCAGAGCTGGTTAGGAAAAGAAAATGGTCTATTTCATGTAATTTATCTTTATGAGGCAAAATAATGGTAACAGCTGTGATAGTAGTGGCATTTGTTCTAGACAACCTAGGATGAACCTGTTTCAATTAAGATATAGCAAAAACCCATTTAAATAAGGTGTTAAATTATACAGTATCCAAAGAAATGCCTTTACCAATGCCAACCACCCTGGTTATCATCAGGAGACAATAGATTAGCTATCATGAAACGATTTCCAGAAACCTGATTATGGTTGTAAAAGTAGAATGAAAACTATAAATGTAATGGGAAGATTATAAAATCATATCTTTATAGAAAAATAAAATCAAGTGCGGTACAATTATTTTGATTTCTAACCAATTCCTATAGTAAAAACAATGTGGGAGACTTTCAAATTTACAAAAAGGAATTTTGAAATTAAGCAGGAAAAATGGCTTGTACAAAGGCAAATTAATGCTTGCATTTAAGCACTTGTAATTAGAAGAAGACAGGAATTTCAGCACCATTTTTGGGAATTATGGTGTCACTGAATTTTATTCTTTTTAGGATAAGAATATAAAACAGTTCTTGGGTGAATAAGAATGAAGCAAGCATACAGTTGCAACCAAAAATGCCAGGCTTGGTCCAAGAATCTGCTGCTGTATCAGTTGCCACAAGCATTTCTTAAAAGACTTCCTGTGCAAGACATTAAACAGCAAGCATCCAGTGATAAGGCTCCACCTAGAGAGTTCAGGAGTATGTGGTAACACTTTCGGCAACACTACCCCCAAATTTGGTCTGAACCAAAAGAGAACCTGCCAAATGTCTCAGTTGAGAGTTAAATAGTGAAAAATGATCCACTAATTAAAGAGTATAGTACTTGGAGGGTTGGCCCCTTAACATGTCACACGGCCCTCCAGTGTATGTACATGAACTGATATCATATGAACCAGTCAAAGGGTCAAGTCCTGTGCCTCAAGAAGTCATCTCAGTGCAAGAAACTAGAAGAGTAAAATTAAATACACCAGTAGATGGAAATGGGGAAATCCACTACTGTATGTTTCCCCAAAATTCATGGCTTTTCTGATATTGGCACAGAGGCCCACAATTGCAGGCATCTGTGACATGGCACAAAGTATGTTATTCTACTGAATTCTAATGAAATGATAGTTTCCAGTTTACCATGAATATACCACAAAACCACTGACAAAATACCCATTACTTTGTCTCCACTTATATCAAAGTCACAGCTTACATTTTATTCTATTTGGAGGTTATAAAATAAAACAAAAAAGAAAAAAAGATTTAAATATCTATAATTAACTGTCAACAATATTAATTACAATGTAGTTAAATCCATGAATTAAAAAAAAGGAAAAAAAAAACTGTCTTGAAGTTATCAATGATAAATGAATGCCTACCAAATGCCATAACAGCAGCATCTCTAAAGCGCCAATCTGTATGGACAATATGTTCCTTGACAAAAGGAAGTACATGACCTACAACGTCATCTTCACAGCATGTGGCCATCAGCATCAAACACACACCAGCTGCCTTACATGGGTTCCACTCATCATCATCAAACTCTTCCTGCAAACACACACAACAGCAAACATATAGTGGAAGACTCTCAAAGAGAAGAATTCACTCATGCCTTATCAGTTTCATTCTCATCTGAAGCAATACTGTACCATCTAACCAACAAAATTAACTGGCCTAATAAACTAAGCAATGATAAATATATAATATATATATATATTCATAAGAATCTAGAAATAATTTGGTATGTGATGAGTAAAAAAGTAATGGTTGAGTATAAAATTTAGAACATTTATTACTAAAAGAATGGTAGAAAAATTAATCTCAATCGATATGGGGCAAAAAAAATTAATGCAATTGTTTTGAAATGGATTTGAAGATGATTAATCATTATGTACATAAATACACATTTACATATGTATGTGTGTGTATGTATACACACATATATACATATATGTGCAGTTTAAGATTTGGTCTTATATTTTGTTGGGTTTTTTTTCTTCTTTAAATCATTAAGGAAAGAGCAAAATTTATTTTTAATTAAAAAAATTCAATATACCTGTTTTGTAAGGGTTATCAATAATATTGGAACAAGGAACTGCAGAGCTCCTTTAGCATAAAACCTACTGCTCCTTTCAGGAGGTCGGCCTTCTTCATCAGCCTAAAAAAAAAAAATGGAACATTTAATGAAATAAAATGTAACAGTGAATAAAAGAAAAAATAATTCTAGTGCATAATTTGGGTTTAAGATATCTACAATTATTGTTGATGTAATAACAATAATAATAATAATAGTAACAGGTCACAATAGCAACAAAGACCAGTCAATCAGATTGTTTATGCCGCTTCACCTCCTAGGAAAATCCTATATCAATGTGATCTTATGATACGTGGAAAACCCAGGATGGATCATCATCGTCCTTTTAATGTCTATTTCCCCCCCCCCATGCTTGCATAGGTGAAATGCAATTTGTTGAGGCAGATTTTCTGCAGCCAGATGCCCTTCTTGTTACCAACCCTCACCTATTTCCAATCAAGGTAATACTTTCCCCCCACAGGCACATTTTTCACAGTAGAATGGAAACGAACCTCGTTTGCGTGACAATGCTCATTTACAACCATTATGTAACAACAGTATACACACACACATACACACGAGTTTCTTTCACCAAATTCACTCAGAACTTTCTTTGGTCATTCTGGAGCCCAAGGTACCATGCAGTGAGAATGAACCAAAGACCACAAGGTTGGGAAGTAAGCTTTTCAGCCATGGAGCAATACCTGTTCACATCTAATTTGGATTGGCTCCAAACCACCCATTTTTAATGGTTCAGCTAGAAGGAAAAAGCAACATCCACGGCCTTTGGCTAAATATAGGTGAGGTGGAGGAGTGGGGGGTTTTGGCTAGGCATCTTCAAAATGGACACATGGTCCAAATGCTGGTAACACAGTGGACTCTGGTAAACTACCCAAAAACCAGGCGGCATGTTTTAATTCTAATTGCCCAAGAACAAGAGCTGTCCATTTGACAGGCTTCTACACAATATCAACTCAAGTTTCGCATATAAGACTAAGGTTGAATCAAGATTACTCTACACAATAGGAGTGAACCTGGGACAATGCAGTTTTGAAGTAAACTTCTTAAAACACACAGCCAACTCTGTGCCCACAGGTCAGCACCAATCATAAGGGCTTGACCCAACCTGACAATGAGATGTGGTAAGTTTTATATCGAACAGATGAGGAAAATATTTCTACATGACTATCAGTAATCAAATTGATTGAAATATAGAACAGATACATTTTTCAACACTAGATTAAATACCTAAATAATCTCATTTCAATTATCTAATGCCAATTATTAAAAGTTTCCCTAGATTACAGTGTCAGGTGAAAAGAGGGAAATGTTAAAGACATCAAATACTCACTTCTGAAAGTTCTATGGCAAGATCGACCTCTTCATCACAAACTGTAGACCAGAACTCAATTCCTTGTAGAGATACTTCATCTATCTCACTTTTCATAGCTTCCATCGTAATCTACACGGAACAAGGGGAAAAAAAGTGTGAACCAAACTTACACATGATAGGATGGAAGGGGAAAATTTTTTTTTTTCCCCCCCAAAATGTCATTTACAGAAAGTGAAGAACTTAAAGTAAAACTCACAGCAAACAGAGCAGGACCCATGTAGTGTTCCATATATTGATAATATAAGGACATAATTTTAACTAAGCATTGCAAGGCAGCAACACGAACCTGAAAAAGAAAAGAAATATTTCATGACATTTTTATTATTCCATATATTTTAATGAGAAGAAAAGTGGTATTTAACAATAACACTACCTACCCTTGTATCAGTAGACTGGGTAGCTTCACAAACAACTTGCATGATAAAATGCCTTTCAAACTAAAAAAGAGAAATAGTGAATCTCAAATGATTAAACATGATTGACAAGACAAAATAAAATATTGAGTAGGGAAGACAATAATATATATGGTAGAACTCAAAAGAAAAAGCCTATATGGTACTATCTGCATCTCATGCTTAATCCATAAAGCGTTGGGATTTGCACTTACATAGAATGGACTGCTGAGCACATTTTATGAAAACGAGACGACCAGGCACACACAAAAAAGACAAAAAATAGTTAAAATATCTTAGTATATAATGGTGGCAAGTTTTACATCATTTGAAAAGCCATTAGTTGAACTATTAGTCCTCTTGCATTCTGGTGGGTATCGGAGCATTTGAGTAACATTAGACCTCAACAAATGCTCATAAATTAAATGCATCTATTTGGGCCACAGTCGTGGCCTCTTGACCTGTGCCTGACAGCCATGATCATGGCTTGTTGCACTTTATGTGCTAAGTATTCATTTTACTGTAAATCTTTCATAGAATACAAAACCTAAATCTTTTAGTATTTAAACAGGTCATATCCTGCCTTTCACACCTACCCTACAATGTCATTCTAAAGCTAATCCCATCATTGAAATCTCAAAGCAACAAGATAATGCACAACTAATTCAAACTTTTGACAGAGAAATCAAAATGCTAAAGGATTAAAGAGAAAAGAATCAAGCAGTAAATGATATATATTTATATACTTACATCTTTATCAAAATTTGACTTTGTGAATTCCAAAGAATTCAGCAGAGCATTCGTAGCAGCTAATCTAACATGATTACTGAAATAGTTGAAAATAGTTCAATTGTAAAATGCATTCAAGTGAAAAAAGTTTAATATAACTCTTAAAGAGTATTTCAAGAGTATACACACACACACACACACACACACAAAACATCAATTAGGATAGTTCAGCTATTTGGTAGACTTATCGAGGTACTAGTTCAGTATATAATACTGACCAAACAAGATTTGCACTACTCATTGATCACATCTTCAGGAAAATTTCAATCATTCTCAGACATAACTATACAAAAGCCAACAGGTATTACAAGCCCCACTTTAAAGCCAAAAAAATAATTAAGTTACCTTGATTCTTCTTTGCGCATCCCATTTACAATTGCTGTTAAAATTTCATTAGATTGTGATGCCAATATATCTGGCTCCTGGGGGGAAAAAAAAACAAATGTTTTCATGTGTTTAAAAATTTAAATTATTCTTATTTCAAATAAAATACATATTTCACAAAGTGTTCAAATAAATGAATGAAAACCAGTAGAAATCAATTACCAAACCAATACCATTTACAAGTATTCATATTTAACATATATGATGACCAAATGGGATCATCTTTGCAATAAATAATAAAATGGGCATTAAAAAGTTACTAATGAAGCTGTGTTCTAAACACTACATTCAGTGAGTGAGGTGTTCGTAGACGTATTAAAACGAGTCCATGTTCTCCATTTCAGAACTTAATTGAAACAAAGTGTGTATTTTAGTTAACAAATAATTAGAATTAAGTAACTTACTATATCCTGGCAAATATAACCAATAGACTCTAACGTAGCTTCTTTCATCAATTCAGTGCTGTTTGGATTGGTAATATTTTGCGTTAACAAAGGAATAAGATCTGGCCAGAACCCTTGGGGAAGTTCAGCACAAGCAATGTATGCCACACACTGGGCTGCAGAACTTGGACGAATGGTTTCAGTCCCTAATGACTCCAAAACCTGCAAGAAGCATAAAAGATACCAGTTTAATAACATTGGAAACAATGACTAGAAAGCATTAATATATCAACAAAATACAAGCAACTAAAACTATCATCATCATTTAACATCCACTTTCCATGCTGGCATGGGTTCGATGGTTTGATATATAACTGGCAAACAGGGAGCTTTTCACACCCCAGTTGCCTATCATGGTATGGTTTCTATGGCTGGATGCCCTTCCTGCCAAAACATTAAACCAATACAGAGTTTAGACAGAGTACACTTCAATAGAGAACACTTTTCTCTTATAAAGCAGCTTTTAAAACATCCAGCTGATTTATGATAAATATTCCAACATTGGCGACCTCTGTATATTTTATATATCATCAATTCAGTGCTGTTTGGATTGGTAATATTTTGCGTTAGCATCCAGCCATAAAATTATATTACCTTACATTGCTCATCATTTAAGATGGTAGGGTGTGATGAATAAGATCTGTTTAGCTGGAATTTAATCCTCATTTTATGTCCAATTCAGTCCCCTCCGCTGCCTGTTGTGGGTTAGATCTATTTCATCATGCAACTTCTCATGGTTCTTCATCCAAACAGAAAAACATCACTTGTATATGCCATACTTTTTATAGCTGAATATCCTTCTTCTTGCCAGCTACTTTATGACCTGGACAGAGTGCATTTTATTGTGCCATCAGCACTACAGAGTTTACTGCACCAAGTCTTAGGAATCCTCTCTATCCAAGCTAAGTTGCTGCCCTCTTCGATGGGGTGCATTTACTGTCACATGTTCTGTCTTCAAAATATGAATTTAAATGTGTAGATTTATATCAAGAGCTAAAATTTTTAAAAGGAACCTTGGAAAAGCTGAATTCAACAGAAAATAGCCAAGAAAAATCTAGAGGCATCTGTTTAAACAGTATATTAGTTTTGGAAAACTAATCTCCTATCAACACAAACAAATGTAAAACAATCTCAATATTATTTGCAAGATTTCAAGACCATAATTTATTAGAAAAACAAAAAACCTTCAACTCACATTTTTCTTTATATATACTCGTATTTCTTCGTTAAACTGGAGCCATCGCTGTTGGTAAGTGGTTTTAATTGCTGGATCCTTGGAATAAACAGCATTTTTGAGCTGTAGACCGGCTTGCATACGGGCCACTGGACTATTCCCTCCATGTTTTAAGATGTCAGATAATTTCTTTAATAGCTCAGGCTGAAAAAGTTAGAAAATACATTTTAAGATACATTTTAAGTTGTTTTACTCACAGGTTTCCAACTGACCCAGAATTAATTCCCTACATTGAGACTGCGAGTTACAAGGAAGTATAATTCCATATAGAATTACTATATTAAGGATCTTTGTAAAACCTTGTTTTCCTTCAGTTTATTTGCGATGCTGATATAGATCAGAAAACAACACAATTGATAAAAAATCTAACCAAGAGAGTGTACAGACTTTTCCATGCCTGCATGGGTCAAATGGAATTCACTGATGCATCATATGCTCTACAGTAAAATGTCCATTCTGTTACCAAACCCTCACCCGTTTCCAAGCAAGGTAATATTTCCCCATGACCAAATATACTTTCACGGATAATTGGAAATGACAGCTTGCATGACAATAACACCTGTTTATAACTATCATGACATCAAAAAGAAAACGTGTGTGTGTGCATAAAACAAGCTTCTTTCACTTTCCCTCTACCAAATTTACTCAAGGCTTGTCAGCTCGAACTATAGTTGAAGACATTTACCCAAGTTGCCATGCAGTGGGACTGAACTTGAAACTACATGGCTGGAAAGTAAGTTACTTGACCACAGAGCCACATGTATGTCTGTCTAAAGTTAAAACTGATATAAGCTAGTCACAATGTTTGGGAATTTGGCAGATGATAGTTATTTAGTCCAGCTAAATGATATCCAAGAAAGATGACCAAGGACAGATTCAATCTATTTAATGAAAAAGACAGCTCTGAACTTGTCACAAAAGAAAATCACTAACAAAAAAAGAAAAAAACTATTGGAACATGAAGATAAATGTGAACAAATGGATTATTGGTTGGCCATGGTTTATTACCATGGAAACAACTTATGGAAGACTGGGAAATCTAGAAGCACCGTTCTCAAGTAGTTTTAAGTATTAAGTCTTTGGTAGCTCTTAAAGACAATATACTGAATTCTAAGCACCAAATTACTAACCAAATATGTTTGGACTAGAGGGTATGGTACAATCCAACAGAATAATCCTATTCAGGTCGCACTGGTGTTGTGAAAATTTGGAATATATCTACAAAGGCAGAAGCCGGCTTGGTTTAAAATTCGCTTGGTAGACACAGGGTATGGGGGTCAGTGTAACTGCACAGCAGGTTGACCAGTGTCTTCTTGTATAGCCACAGGCTGACCAACACCTCGAGTGGATCTAGTAGGAATAAACTGGGTGGAAACGCACGTGTCTGCTTGACAACTGAGGTTTGTTTACATCCCTAACAGTAGTTTAGCAAAAAGAGACCGACTGAATAAATACCACACTTGAAATAGAGACTGAGGTTGATTTGTTCAACTGAATCCCTCAAGGGAGTAGCGTCCTAGCTTAGTACAAGAGTGCAAACTAACAATTTGGATAAGGACTACGCAAATGTCTACAATAAACAAAAATAATGGTCTTTAATAGTCTTCAGCTGGGTCTCAGAAATAGCAGCTCCATTTCCCAATGTTCTATAGATTCCATACAGAAGGGAATCAATGGCATAAACATGATTATACACTTGCTTCTGCAGCAACCCAGAATAAAAGAGTCAAGATGATGTCATTGCCAATCTGAAAAGAGCTAATTAATCCCAATGCATTAATTATGCATTTTCCATAGACACTATGACAAAATTCAACAGATGTGCTCCAAATATATGGTGTTATTAAACTATCGATAGTTTATCTATCTTTTTAACACTTCAAACGGTTATATTTGGCTTAAACATTGTTTTACATTCAAAGCTGCCAGATTTGCCCCTCACACCTACACAACTGTGTTGTTCTAAAAGTTAACCACACCACCGATATCATGAAGCTACAGGATAATGCATGATTAATTCAAAACAATGAATAAATAAGTGTAACGTTTGACAGAGTGATCTGAATGCTAAAGAGTAATACTGAAAATTTGCAGACATAGTTCAGCTGCTTCTAACAGCAAAAAGGAATGAGAAAACCATTGAGAACAAGCTGAGAAGACAGAAGAACCCGTTTTGATAAGATTCTGTCAAATGTAAAACAACTTCTGAATTTGCAGTAGCAAGAATGTTTCAGAATGAAAAACTGCCAGAATGTTAGTCATACTTTGATTCTGAGAAATCGGAGCAACATCCAACATAAAAACTCACCCAGTGATATGTGTTGAAAGACATTTTACAGCTGGGAAATCTTTCATGCGGGAGACGGATTGTTTTAACATCCATTTTTCCATGCTTAATTCATAGAGGTAGATCTACAGCCAGATTATTTTCCTGTCGCTATTCATCAGGTTTCTAAGCAAGGTAATATCCATCCCCACAACCAGTCTTTCAAGGACTCAGGGCACAATAGCTGGACAGGTTTTCACAGAAGATTGTAAACAAGCAGCATCACTTGCACAAGTGACGTTCGTTTCCAATTAGTACGATATTAAGACAGGTAGAGACAAATTTTTAGATTTCTTGCCAATGTTGCCCACTAAATCCACTCATAAGGATTTGGTTGGCTTAGCACTACAAAACGCTTGCTGTGCAGTGGAACTGAATGCAAAAGCGCAAGGCAGCAAAAGCAAACCTATCAACTATTACTCATTTTCCAAGGGATGTTTCTGGGAAAGCTATCATTATCACCGATTTCAAAATCACTCACATGCCAGATAAAACCAGCAATCATTTTGGTGTGCTTAAGTACACAATATCATATCAGTTTGATAGTATTTGTTACATTGACACACCTATGTCAGAATGGAATAATTTAGTATTTGTTTATTATCAATCATTTAAAACATTAACCCTTTAGCATTCAGATTACTGTCAAAAGAAATGCTTATCTTTTGGCTGCGGAATGTCAGGTTTGGGACTATTTTCTGTTGAGGCCATGTCATGTTTGCTAAGGTATTGTGAACTGCAAAAAATACCATGTCTATTTTTTGGGGGTAGATATTTACCATCATTGCCAGAATAACCATGAAATTTTATTTCACAGTTTAAGGGTTAAACGCACCCCTTGTACTTGATAAGTGCTCTCAAGAAAGATTACATATAGACTAGGGATACATATAAAAAAAAATACTGGGAATGTGTTGATTATAGTTGACTCAGCCATTAAATGCACTGAAGCCTGTTCTTTCCTAGATTTGACATTCCAATGACAGTGCAAGGCAATAAACCAGATTCTAACCAACCAATTTGGTTGCAAGAAAATTCATAGCTCGACTTACAGTCCAAAATATAACCTTGCAGTAGAAAGAACGGTGCAAACAAGAGGAAAGTTTGACATTTGCTAAAGTTTCTCTTCAATCACTGATAATGGTTCTGGTGTATGCAAGATATGTCCAGCTAAGAAATTACTTGACAATAATAATTGTAGAAAACTCCCATTCTGAGATTGGGAAAATGGTTCATCACAAAAAACAATGACATTTCACCCCTAAATGGTTATTTGAATTCAAACTGGCAGTAAAAAAGCAGTCTGTATTAACCCTTTAGCATTTAAACCATCCATAATATTCAACCTGTTTCATGTTCAAACCAGCCAGATCTGGCCTCTCACATCTATCCTACAATGTTATTCTAAAAACAATCACATCACTGAAATTTCAAAGTTAAGAGGTAATATATGATTAATTCAAGACAACATGAATAAGCAATTACATTTGAGTAATCCGAGTGCTGAAGAGTTGAAAATGAAGGTGATGGGCCAACATCAGCTTCATCTATTGGGCCTCCATTTCATCACGGGATGTAACGGTGGTACAACTCACTCAGGTGCAGTAAATAAAAACCATCCACTCCACACTGTACGCTAACCCACTTGGAGGAACATGGCTTAGTGGTTCAGGTGTTGGGACTCACGATCAGAAGATTGTGCTTTCGACTTCTGGACGTGTGTTCTTGAGCAAAACACTTCATTTCACGTTGCTCAAGTACACTCAGCTGGCAAAAATGAGTAATCCTACGACAGACCAGCATCCCACTCAGCTGGGGAATTTATAACACCATGGAAACTGAGAAACTAAGCCTTGAGTCGGCATGACGAGAAGGTAACTTTAACCGACCCACTGGCTATTTCCTTCAGTTCTCCATCCCCCAAGTGATATTCCCTGCATCCAATTCAATCCCCATCTCTAATCATCAGTCACATTCTTTTTCAAAATCCTATCTACCCCCATCCTTTCTATTCCTCAATCCCCATTCACCGTGTACATTGAGGCTACACTCTCACCATCCCCCTCTCTCTTTCTCTAGCTGGGGAAGCAATGTATCTCCTCTTAAGCAAGACACTTGTTCCTGTTCTCACCACTTTCAAGACATTGGTAACCTCACATGCCGGTGCCACAGTAAAAGCCCCCTGTACACTTAAATGATGCAGGAAGAGCTACCAGTTATAGAAACCTCACTTAAACATGGAAGTTCTGTTAAAAAAAACTATACTGCAGTAGTTAACATGAGACAAACATGGCAACTGTTTGTTTACATCCCTGTAAGTTAGCAGTTCGGCAAATAGAGACTGATAGATGTACCAGTCCTTGAAAAAAAAAAAAAAACAACCTGGGGTTGATTTATTTGACTTTAAAATCCTTCGTAGTAGTCTGCATGGCTGTAGTCTGTCTGAAACACTTAGATAAAAAGTAGCACCTATACTGTGATTCATAAGTTTTAGTTTATAAAGTTAGCTGTGTGTGTGTGTGTGTGTGTGTGTGTGTGTGTGTGTGTGT
>NC_069002.1:3945148-3948287 GCF_001194135.2 Octopus bimaculoides | reverse complement strand
TGTGTGTGTGTGTGTGTGTGTGTGTGTGTGTGTGTGTGTGTGTGACAGGAGTGTAGGGAAGAGTATGTGAGTGAGTTAGCAAGACATTCCGAGTTAGCATTAATAATGCTACTTAATAGTTGTGATCACCAGTGCACTTAATGGTCGGCAGCCAAAAACTTCTACTCGTGTCTGTGCAACTTATATCACTTGCACCAACACCAAAGAACCAGCAAAATATATTCGGCTTGTTTAGTTCAGAGGCGAAATCTCTCCACAACACTGCAATTAGCTTACATCAATCCAACCAACTAACCTAGCTAATAGCAGCAACAACAGGGCATAATCAATTACCACTCCAGCACACTAGGGTCTGGTCTGGCTACACAACTAATATCAGGTTGTGACTTCAGAATTCTAAATTATATGATAGTAATACTCTTTCTCAAACTTGTCCCACAATATTTTAAGACAGTCGTTTTATTAACCCACAATACAGCAACTGCTTCACTATTCTTTTATCCCCATAGTTTTGTTGACATCCGTTGCCTTTTTTTCCCTAAAAAAATAATTACCGAGGGTGATATGGGGTAGGTTAGTATCAAAAGGCTCTTTGCAATTACTATTTGCCGATGTAGAGCAAGTCCATTCGATTCTACCCGTTTTACTACTTCTAACCAGGATATATGTATATTCTATCAGATGTAACATGCTGGCCAAAATTATCCACAGACAGCATTTAAAGTTCCACACGAGACATCAAAAACGCCTGCAGTGTGATACGAACTCGGAAGTCGTTGACCAACCATCAGTCCGGTGTGTATCTAACCTCCTCGATTAATATTCATTTTAAAATGTCAGTGCACGCAGTAGACACAAATGTGACACACATTATAGACAATACAAAACTAAACCATTGTACTAGCAGTACAAAGTACAATATACACACACACACACATATCATTTACACCAACGTTTTACAATAATTTTTAATTGCAACACAATTGACACAACATGGCAACTAGAGTCGAAGAGAAGTGGATAGCAAGTGGTTGAAGGAAGGGTCTCCTTTGTTTTAGACACATTTGTAGGAGGGAAAGGGTTAATAATTGAACACGAAATCCGTTTCTGTATGAAACGGGTGTCAGCCGAGTTGTTCCGAGTCCAGACTAAAATCTACCCGAAGTCGTCGAAACGTTTCGCTAATTGCATGCAGAATGGCGGGAGGAAGTGGGAAAGCAGCTAGTGTCGACCACCACCACCACCACCGACAACAGCACTCAAACTGTATGTGTGTATCCACCACGACTTTTACCACTATTACTATTATATAGTCATCAGAACGTCACAACTGATGCTATATTACAACCAACACCACAATATAAAACCTTACAACTAGCAACGACATAGCTCAACGGTCGATTTGAATGAGATTTCAGTTTTAACAACTGCGTAACGACCACACACACGTACGTACGTACACTTTAATCAACAACAGAATCTGAACTAGACTGTAGAGGATGTGATATCTGCCGAAATATTTCACGAAATAAAGACAAAAAGGGGGAAAAAAATCAGACGGTTAATTATCTTAGCTACTACCACGACCAACACCAACAGGCGGCAACAGATTAGTCAGGATTTTAAAAAGTAGTAGAGATGGTATTTCGATTAAGAAACTACCACGATCACCACCAATTACGCTTTACACGGTTCATGTTATAGAACTCTTACCCTTGTACTAACTTTAATACTAACCACTCCTCTATACGAGATGGCCTTTCACTGTAACCGCTTTTGCTAGAAATAGCAACCAAATTTAATCGCCCCGTCTTAAATAAAAAAGGAAGAACATCTATTGTAGCTAGGCAGAGAATGTTTAATTTGGGTTGACCTCGTGCTAAAATAACGAACATCATTCCTCTTAAGACAATCCTTTTTAGATCGACAGGGATACCATTTCCACGATGGTCTGATATTCGCACAACACACCCACACACGTGTACGTCTGCCAATATAGTAAATGTCTTTCTATAAAGAGCAGAAAGCCTCAACCTGTATCCCCCTCGCTTTTCTGTAGTAGACTATCGCTAGAATTATTAATCGGTATGTATAGCGAGTGAAACACACACGAGAATGTCTAACTTTTCATGTCAAATTTCAAACGCCATTTCACAATTCTTAGTAATGCACATACATGTAATACACACACACACAATTATATCTCTTGGACCGAGTTCTGACATGGCGTTTGGGAATTTAACACGAAAAGTTATCCACACACGTGTGACAGCACACATATATATATTATGTGTGTGTGTATCTTTACGTATATATATAAATGTTGGCTCATAAATAGACGACACAAATCATACGTAAATGCATCCATCAATTTCTGCTTCTTAGCCGAAAACCGTTCCGCTGCGGATAATTACCGATCGCATTCAAATTCCATTAAAATCATCAGAAAAAAAAAAAAAAGTCTTATTGAAAATATCGATTTCCTTTCGCATTTAAATGTTTTCAAAAAAAAGAAAGAAAGAAAGAAATCCCAAACATATGTAAAGCAGTTTAGAAGATCTGTCGTGGGCTTTTAACAAATAGCAATAGAAAGGTAGCAACGTGAAGATAATTTGGCGGCACGGAATGAACATTTGTATGACATTAAAATGTAACACATTTGCACTGAGAGAATGACTATACCAATACATTATATATATATATATATACACATACACACAGTACCACATATATATATATATATATATATATATATATATATATATACATACACACACACAGTACCATATATATATACACACACACACAGTTACCGGAAGATAAAATTAAACCATGAGTGGAGGAAACAATCTTTAAATCAAACTGCCCCAATAATAAAAGCTAGACTGGCTGAATCGCAGCAACATTTACATACAACCATTTTAGTATTCGATTAATCAAGCACACACACACACACGTACGTATATATATATAAACATGATGCAACAATAACTAACAATCGTCCCTATTCTGAGAAAAACCTTGATAATTAAGACAAGCCAAACCAACGACTAAAATTTTTCAAACATTCACATAACAGAAGATAGTTTTTATTTAACTAAAAAAAAAAAAAGCCTTTTGATATAAAAAAAAAACACAC
>NC_069002.1:3938228-3945138 GCF_001194135.2 Octopus bimaculoides | reverse complement strand
AAGCCTTTTGATATAAAAAAAAAACACACAAAAGGACGAAAGGACCAAATAGAAGTTATTTCCTTAATGTTTAAATTAGTCTCATTAATAACTGGGTTTCTTTGTAGACCTTTTAAATCCTCAACAATCGGCCTTCAGTAGCCATATTGGATAGGACCGACTAGTCAACGTTCTTACCCTTTCTATCTTTATCTCTCTGCCCCTCGCTAAACTTTTCTACCTTCGTCTGTCACTCCACTCACACCATCACTACATGTCACTTTCTCACTGCCGCTCAATTCACGTTTCTTCTCCCCTTCCCTCTTTCTCACTAGCTCCCCCTTCTCCCCTCTCTATTACTATTAGTAACTTTATATCGCTAAGAAGTTCTATTACAATGTCTGCATCACACGCACATATATATATGTATATATATATATATGTGCGTGTGTATGTGTCTATAGCTATCGATTTATCTATATCTATAGCAATCATTTATCTCCATGTCAATCTCAGATTCACAACGTATCCACACAATACATATATATCGTTCTGTTGCGTGTACATATATATATATATATATATACATACATACACACACGCAACAGAACGATCGAATAAGCACCAAGTTAGAAAAAATAAGTACTGGGGTCGATTCGTTCGAATAAAAAAAAAAATCCTCCGAGGCGGTGCCCCAGCATGGCCGCAGTCTGATTAAAACAAGGATATATGGTTCGAGCATGTCACATTCCCCTCTAAATCTGAAAGGCCACAATTTACATAGCTTACACAGACACATTTTTACATGTGTGTTTGTGTGGTATATAGCTATATACTTACTAGATTTTGTAGAGCGGCTTGTTCCAGGAATTGTTGCGCTGTTTCAAGCTCACTTGTTTCTGAAAAAAAATAAAGATATTCAATTAATTTTCACGCATCATGTGAAATTAATATATATACATATATATATATAATGAAGTCTTACATAATATATTACTACTACTATGAGTAATACACGTTGTCGGCATTATATATACATATATATATATATATATACACTATTTCGCCGACAAAAACTGATTATTATACAGCTAATAGTTTTTCTGTCTAAGTCTTTGAAGAGATGGAGGTGTGAAAAGAAAACGGATTGCAGAAAAAAAATCTATCAATTTGTAATTATATACGTAATAAATTTACAGATAAATAAACCAGATTATAAATGGATGTGTATAGTAATTTCCTCCATCTACACGAATATGTATAGATAGATGTATGTAAGTATGTATATGCTTGTATGTATGTATGTCAATAGCCATGTTTCCTGACTGAAGTAGCCGGTATCTTGTCGGTTGGTAAGAAGGTATGATGGTATCGTCGTTAAAAGACTAATTCAGAAGCGAAAAAAACGATGTATATATTAAAATATATACATTCTAATACATGTTTATATTTATATAAATATATATATGTGTGTGTTTATCGAATAAAATAAGGAATAACCTTTGAAATAATCCCAAGTATTAAATGAATATTATGTTATATATTTGAAATACACATATAATTTTGATACACAGAGATATCTGTGAATGTGTGTGTGTGTATATTTTTTTTTAAATATCAGTAAAAATGGTTTAATTCTTACCAGTGGAAACGGTCTTCTCGAGAACTGTAATCAGATTCATGGCGGTTATGATTTTTTCGAATGATGCGCCTCTCAATTACTTAGCCGGATTCTTTATATATATATAGATAATTTATATATATTCTTCTTGATGTAGTGTTGTTTTAAACCAGAGGAAGAACAGATTAATATGTGAAGAGACAGAGAGGGAGAAAAAGACAGACACAGACAGAATAATAATTTTTTTTTTAAATGTCCAACCAGTTTAGTACGTTTTTTTTTTCTTCTTCTCTTTCCTGCTTGATCTTATTTTCAAATAATCACAGTAATTGTTGTCACAGGAGGCTTATATAATAGGACCAAGACCAAAAAAAAAGTTGTGTTTTAACAAAAAAAATTGATATTTCGTGCCAAAAAAAAACCTCTCGGGTTAGACCCCCATGTGGGGATGCTTTGAACAATAAGTGGACTGAGTGGCTGACTTACTCAAACACACACACAGAGTGAGTAAGACAAGAGTTATCCTTCCTCAAAAACTCACATACATCACCGACCTTAACCCCTCCCTTCTTCTTCCTATCTTTCTCTACTTCTCTATTTCTTCTTTCTTTCTCTTAACCCTCCTTTTTTTCACTTTCTTCTCCCTGTCTAACTCTACTTCTCTTTCTCGTCTTCTTTCTTTTTTCTTCTTCTTCCAAAAGACGCCTCTTCTGATTGGCTATCTTTCACAGCTGTTTCTCAACTTCCTAACATTGCAGCCACTTGTTACGCGCCTAGCATATAGATATGATGAACACACGAGCGCTTGTTTTTTTCCTTCTTTTTTTCCACCCTCTCACGAAATCCTCCTCTCCCTTACTAATTCATTCATTTCTTCTTATCTTTTCTACGTCGTTCTTACGTCCACACATCCTCTTTGCCTCCATGTTACTCTCACTTCTTCCGTTCCTTTTACTCTTTTACTTTCTTTTTACTTTTTCTCCAACTACACTGTTTCTCTTACTCTATCACATTAATTCCTTGTCTCTCTCCCTCCCGCTCTCTTTATTTTGCACTTCTCTCTCTCAGTCTTTCTTTTCCTCTCATTCTTTCATTTTCTTTTTAGACTATAATTTTTTCCCCACCTCCACCAACACAAGCACTAATCAATTTTTCAAAAATTATCTCGTTATTCAATTATATTCATAAATTCCGGGTAACTTTTTAATTACTTTTCTAATAATGATAATAATAATAATCTTTATATCATTCGTTAAAAGTTTAAGTTAACGAGAACTAGGCAGGTTTCTTTTTCCTCCAACATCGAATGATTTCGGGGAGTTAATTCAAAGCCATTCATTTTTCTTTTCCCGCCACTTTACTTTTTTTCGAAAAAAAAAACTGTCTTCCTTCGAAATTCAATAATGATTAACTCAATTCAGTTCAAACTTTGACGCAAATGAGCGACATTCGATGAGGTCATTTGTATGTATGTATGTGTGAGTGAGTGTGTGTACATATATATATATACAGGCCATATAATGTATATAAAATTTTATATATATATATATATATACATACATAACACAAATACACACACATATATTATACATGTATAGCATTTTTTTTTCAGTGCTGGCTAATTCAAATTTTATGAAAAAGCTACAACCGGCGAAACTTCGTTGTCACCAAATTTATACACGTATACACATACATATACATTAAACAATTAATGATTTAAAACATATATGTTTAAAGTCATTAACAGCTCGATCTTTCATCAAATATATATTACTTTTAGTCGACGTAGCTACAAAGTGACTCGAAGGCTGAGAATTTCGTGTGTCACTTATCAAAGTATGGTATCATTATACGAAACTCTCTGCTCTTGAGACACTAATGATCCTATAACTTCTGCCAATTTAAAATTAGAAGTTGATGTACTTTATCTTGTTTGTATTACCAAACATATATGTGTGTGTATCACAGGTGGTAGTTTATTGAAGCAGTTTGAAAACGAAGGAACCGCCTGAAACTTTTTACAGTCATTTTCAAGAACTTTATAATAAAGATTTATTAAATTTAACATAGGCACTGGGTGGTTCTATATTCGATCAACGTTTGTTAGTTTTCTATATTTTAGCATATACACGTGTGTGTGTACAACACAGCAAGCCACAAACTTCAGTTAACGAGAACAGCCACACATCGGCTCTGGATATTTCTGATGAAAGACATTAGATTAATATCATCACGTTTTTTTTTTCTTTTCTGAGGAGTTTTTTTGTTGGGTGGCGTCCAGATCAAGACTTCTTATGTGTGTGCGCATGTGTTTTAATACAGTTGTGTGATATAAAGTAGATTTTGCTGTTATTTCTACCGAATCATGATCTGATGTTGGTTTCAAATTTTGGCACAAGGCCAGCAATTTGGGAGAAGGGTGTAAGTCGATTCCATCGATCCTAGTGCTCAACTAGTACTTATTTCATCGACCTAAGAAGGATGAAAGGCAAAGTCTACCTCGGCGGAATTTGAACTCAGAACATAAAAGATGAACAAAATGCCACTAAATATTTTGAACGAAGGTAAAGAATACGCACACCACCAGTTTTTCGGCGGTTGAGGTTACACCGAAGACGGGTGGTGGTGCGTATTCTTTGCCTCCACTGCATTTTGTCCCGTGTGTTACCGGTTCTGCCAGCTCGCCACCTAAAGGGGACAAACAAGGACAGACAAACAGATTAAGTCGATTACATCGACCCCAGTGCGTAACTGGTACTTAATTTATCGACCCCGAAATGATGAAAGGCAAAGTCGACCTCGGCGGAATTTGAACTCAGAACGTAACGGCAGACGAAATACCGCTAAACATTTCACCCGGCGTGCTAATGTTTCTGCCAGCTCGCCGCCTTTCGATGATTTGATATTGAAAAGAAAATGGAACGGAACATTATTGTGATATTCAGTGTGTGTGTGTGTGGTAAGTTGGTTAACGAAGTGCGGTGTACTCAATACATAAGTCTTATGATTAATTTACTGTAATTAAAAATTACAACTGGTCCGTGACATTAAGTTATGCATGTGTTTATATTACTACATACATCTGTATATATGACCTATATATATATATATATGAATGTATATACAAAAGCCGATATATTGTATTATGTATGTGGGTTCACAAATGTATATAAGTAGAAAGTAAAAGATTGAGGAAGAACACAAGAAAAACTTTTTATTTCATTTCCGTCTCCAACTTCCGTTCTCGCTTCCCCACGTTGAGAAAAATCATATATATATATATATGTGTGTGTGTGTGAAAGCGTGGGTTTTACAACTTCGTCTATAAAATGTCAACGTGAACATGTGCTTGATTAGATTAAGTACTGAGGCCCCTAAAGCAGTAATGATATGAATCTAAGTCACACATTATATATATATATATATTATTTTAATCAGTTGCCCTATGCAGCTTAAAGTTTCGGAGGCTTAAAGTTTCATCGGGCTAGGCCGCATCAAACTTTTAAATAATATATGTAACTCCTACTAATTGCGTTGAGTGCCTCTTTCTTTCGTTTGTCCACTCACCCTATAAATATATATAATATGTGAGTGGCAAGTGAAGGATGGAGTTGGTATTAACATTCATTTCAGCGTTCACAGTTGTTTCAATAACGTACAGGTGACAAATCATATAACACACGCGCGCGCACACAGACAACATACACATGCCTCTTAAGAGTCACTCAACTCGCTAGAAACAAGAGCCTTATCTCAAAAGTAATAATAATAATAATAATGAAATTATTGTGTATAGTGCTCAGATGCACGACAACTCATCAAAGCTGCATGTACAGTACATAGAATTATGTACAAAAGTTCGACATTCTTCCTTAGAAGTTGAAGGAACGATGACAGTTTGACGCGGGACTTGTAAATTATTAGCGCTGTGGTAAGAAGCTTGCTTCCCAACCACATGGTTTTGACCAAAACCTTGTGAGTGGATTTGGTAGACGGAAACTGAAAGAAGCCTGTCGTATATATATATAGTTAATTCGAGGAAATTAAATCCTCATTAGGGATTATATATAATCCAAGGAATTCCACTGGTTCAATCCGTATCATATAATTGTAAAATCATTTGTATATGTTTAGGATTATTGAAATTATTAATATAGAGAGGGAAAAAAAGAGAAGAAAATAGAGAATAGATGGATGTAATTACAGATTTATTTGTATGTTGTAGAAAGATGACGTTTTTTTTTTAAAAAAAAGAAACATTACAAATAAATCGGAAGTTGAAAGCTCAAAAAAGTTTTTTCCTTAACTTTTATGAGCTTTCACCTTCCAATTTACTTGTAATGTTTTTTAAAAAAAAAAACGTCATATTTCTACAACATGCAAATAAATCTGTAATTACATCTATTTATTCTCCATTTTCTCTCTCTCTCTCTCTCTCTCTCTCTATATATATATATATATATATATATATGTATATATGTTGTGAGGGTACGGGCTGTATGGCTGAATAGTTACGAAGTTTGTTTCACAGTGTCTAGTTTCGATAGCACTGCACGGCAACTCAAGCAAATGTCATTTTCTCTAATCATACCTTGTGGAGTAAAACTGGGTCGATAGGAAGTGTATAGAATACTGTAGCACTGATTGTATTTATAATTTAAACTGTAATAATACACGGTGTAATGACACATGGTAGAGCATTGACGTATCACCTCCAGCCTCATGTGTCTTACTGGTTGTGGTTGGAAATTAGCCGTTGGGCGTACACAAAAAGGGCTGCGAACGATGCTCAACCGCTTACGTGCTAATTCAGTTCATAGATTTCAAATATTCATCATTGAAACTGATGGCGATCAATCCATCTATCTATGTATATATCATCTTCATCATCACTTAACGTCCACTTTTCTATGCCTGCATGGGTAAGATGGAATTCGTTGAGGAAGATTTTCTATGGTCAGGTACACTTCCCTGTTATCTACCTTCACCTGTTTACAAGCAAGGTTAGATTTCAACCCATATTTAGAAATGTTTTCACTGAATGTTGGAAACAAATGACCTCACGCAACGTCAAGACAAGGTAACACAAATAAACACACACACACATATGTGATGGGCTTCTTTCGAACCACATGGTTCTTGGTTCAGTCCCACTGCGTGGCACCTTGGGCAAGTGTCTTCTACTATAGCCTCGGGATGACCAAAACCTTGTGAGTGGATCTGGTAGACGGAAACTGAAAGAAGTCCGTCGTATATACATATATATATATATATGTGTATATATATATATATATATATATATATATATAT
>NC_069002.1:3932527-3938015 GCF_001194135.2 Octopus bimaculoides | reverse complement strand
TATATATATATATATATATATATATATATATGTATGTGTATATATATATATATGGGTGTATATATACACATACATACATATATATATATACATATATACGATGGGCTTCTTTCAGTTTCCGTCTACCAAATCCACTCACAAGGCTTGGTCGGCCCGAGGCTATAGTAGAAGACACTTGCCCAAAGTGTCACGCAGAACCATGTAGTTGGTAAGCAAGCTACTTACCACACAGCCACTCCTGCGCCTATATATATATATATAATGATCATGAAATCAGTATTAGCTTATCTCACTCTTTCTTGCGAAACCCCTAGGAACCTTTTGCAGAACCCTAGGACGTATTGGTTTCATATCCAACATTCACAGTGGCTTTATTTTTGTGGCCCAAAGGGGTGACCAATAGTTTTATAGTCCAGGGATATACCATATTTGAATAATAGATAGGATAGTCATGGTTGGAATAGAATTAATCATAGATTGGTTCGTTCAGGGCTGACCTACAGCTAAATGACATCAATACAGCTGAAGCTTAAAAACAACAACAGACATGACCTTTGAATATCTATCATCAATCTTACTATAATACCACGTTAAATAGCTCTAAGCCGAGCCAACAGCTACAATGTATTCAAAACAAAAAAAATTACAAGGACACAATATTTGTGAATTTTAGTACTTTTTTAAAAAACAGAACTATTTTTATATCATCTTCATCTTCAATACTGTCTTGTGTTTTCATAAGCTGTATTATTCCTGTTCAAGAGGTTCTGTGTACTGATGCACATTCGACACTAGCCAATTCTGTTTCTACAATAAGTCAATATTCATAGCAAGGTCAGCATCTTCACTAAATCCATCTATCTATTCATTTTTGCTGCCCACTATTCCTGGGAAAGTTGTTGGGTGGGTAACCATCTCAGGTGCCTCCTCCATAAGGTCATACCAGAAGCAGTCATCATTTCAGCTTTCTGCTAGATACCTAAGCATGACTAACTGATGCTAAGGATATCATTTAACCATCTCACACTTAATCTACCACTAGGTCTCCTGCCAGATGGCATTATGCCTTGAAGAATCTGTCTTGTGACCCTTTCCTGCAGCCTTCAAGTGACATGTCCATAATACCAGAGCTGTGAACTCTTAATCCTTTATCATTTAAACCTGCCATATTCAATCGGTCCCTTTTGCCGAACTGCTAAGTTACGGGGATGTAAACACACTAACATCGGTTGTCAATTGATGGTGGGGGGACAGACAGACACACACATTACATGGCAGTAAAACTTCAGCCAACACCTTTGGTCAGCAGACTGATGCTTGAGGGTCACATCAAGTGGCAGAAGCCTGAACTACAATGGGCTTGTCCCACAGAGAATGCTTCCGGTTACTTTTTGGTATCCCCTTGTATACATACATACATACATACATATATATATATATATATGTGTACAATAGGCTTCTGCACAGTTTCTGACAGCCAAATTCATTTACAAGACATTGGTTGGCCCAAGGCTATAGTAGAAGACATTTGCTCACGGTACATTGCAGTAGGATTGAATCCAAAACAATGTGGTTGCAAAAGTGGGCTTCTTAACCACACAGCCATGCTTGCACCTAAATGGAAGTAATTTACGAAAGGAACATTTTAACATTAAAGTGACTAACAGACCTACTTGGTAATTTGTTGAAGATCCTGTAAGATTTGAGCTCAAAGCCATTTGTAAATGCTCAGTGTTAACTCTTTAGTATTCAGATTGTATAGTTTTAGAATGACATTGTAGTGTAGGTGTGAAAGGCTGGATATGGTCAGTTTGAGCATAAAAACAGGTAGAATTTTTAGGCTGGATATGGCCAGATTATATACCAAAAGGTTAATCCATTCCCTTAGCGGTGGTATTAAAATATCTGATATATAAGAATTTGTAAGTAGCGTTACTCTAAAATTATATTTGGATTTTTAAATAATCTCTTCCGGGAAATATAGGTCAGATGAGTCAACTAGATAGTCATTCAACTTGCTAGAAATAGCAACTAAATTTTCTCAAATCGCACCCTATTATCCTGAAAAAAGGAATGGACACATTGGACAATGTCATCTTAAGCCCTTTTGTTCTCTATGGAACATAAACCATTGATGACTTTCTTGATTCTGAGCTGTCTTTTTGGTAAAAAGAGACCAATAGTATAAGTACCAGATTTAAAAAAGTAAGTACCAGGGTAGATTCATTTGGCTAAAATTCAAGGTGGTGCCCCAGCATGGCCACAATCTAATGATACCAACAAGTAAAAAAAATTTGTTGCACACAATGAAAAACTTAGGCAGAAACATAAATACAATACTTTTATTTCATTTCATGAAAGATGCTAAATAATATATACAATAATGATTTCAAATTTTGCATAGGGCCAGGAAAATTTAGCAGGAAGGGGTATGTTGATTACATTGAACCCAGTGTTCAATTAGTATTTATTTTATCAACACGCAAAAGGATGAAAGGCAAAGTCAAGCCTGGTGGGATTTGAACTTGAATGCCATGATAAAACTTAAAAAAAGAATTCCAAAATGTAACGTGTCAAAATGTCAGTCCTTTTGCAAATATTCTTTCTTTTTCATTACAGCTCCATTCTTAGATCTGAAAGAAGAAAAAATAAAAGAAAAGAAAAAGAAAATTTAACTAGTCCAATAATCTGATGGTGTGTATAATTTTCTCCATGACAAAACATGCTAAATGGCTTTGTTGCAGGTACTCCAAGCATATTTGAACTGATAATAACTTTGTGTTAGAGAAATTGATAAGGCCTTGGTGACACAGGACTAAAAAGATCTCACAACCCCATGTTTTCTCCCTTCTTTTACCATCCACTTCACATTGTGTAGTGAATGAATTTTCACTTGGCACCCACACAAGAGAGGTTATCAAATCCTCAATGAGGGAGGACTAAGAGATTGCTCAACCCTACTTCACCTTTGCTCACTTGCAATCACTTTAGCTGGTGCACGGAGAAGGGAGGCTTTCCATCATGGCACTGGGACATGATGAGGGAAGAGCCTTTTACAACAGTAAGCAGAGAGAGTAGTCGGCAACCTGAGATGCATACTTTTGTTTGGGTAAAGTGATTGAGAAAAGGAACAGCAGAAGGCTGGAGTGGGTAGGTGAAAAGAGCAAGAGTCGGATGGTAAGGACAGTTATTAGGGGACAGAGACAAGAAGAGAGTGATGGGCAATAGCTGAGGTGGACAAAGCGAGAGGAGGTGATGAGTGAGAAAAAAGTGGTCCAGAGGAGAGAGAGAGATAGAGCGGGAACTGAACCTAAGACCACATGGTTGGGAAGCAAGCATTTTAACCACAGTCAGGTCTTGCACCTATCAATAATCAAACACACACATTCTAAGGAAAAATTTTGTAAAATAAGACATACCACTCTCTTTGATCATAGCACCTTCCCAAGTTTTCTTCAGTTGTTTCAAGAAATTTTCAAATATCTCCACACCTTCCTTCAAAGAAGTTCTCTTATAATCTAAAAACAGAAAATTGAGTCGAAGAAGAGGATTCAAGAGAAATGCAAGAATTATATTTGTGAAATTCCACAGCAGAGAGAGAGAGAGAAAGAGAAAGTGAAGACTCACCTTTGATCTTCAAATTTTCTTCATTCTCAGAAGTTGTGTTTATTTCATCAATCAGTTGGCTAGAGAAAAGGAAGACAAACTTAGACAATTTGATATTTTGTCAATCGGAATTATCTGTATTGAGTAGGACAGGCAGTGACTGCATGAGGGAAGAAGAGAGAACAGGTCTTAAATTTGGAAAGGAGAAGATTAGTGTATGTATCTTTTACTTACGAGATGGTTGGAACTGCAAACGGATCAAAGTTTTCCACATCTGTTTGATCTATTGGGACACAAACTCGACCTGCAGATAAACATAAGCCATATATTTTTATTTTGCTTAGTAATTTCTTTTTTTGGAACGCTGAATCTTGAAGCAGACGAAGCTGTACGAAGGTGGGCTGAAAAGTTCATAGGCTGACCATGAAGAAGTGATGCTAGAGCTGTGAAATCTTGCATGAACTAATTTTAACTCTCCTTGTTAATACCTGCATTGTATTTTTCCAGGTAAACTGACATCTGACAGTTCAAAGAAGACTTCAAAAGTTGGCCGCACAGGGATCTGAACTGAGACAAAAAGCTTTGCTGTACTGCCTATCTCATGGTTATGTGGTTTTGAGTTTGTTTCCACAACATGTCACTAAGAGGAAGTGTCTTCTATTGTAGCCTTGAGTTGATCATTATTTTCTGAGTGGAAATCATGAACAGAAACTGTAGGAAGCTTGTTGTATTATATACAGGGTGGCCCAAAAATAGGTTTATAGATATTCAAATATCTCTTTTGCATTAACAGTTTAGATCTTAATCATAAAATATGAAACCATTATTCTATGCTAATTTAGTTAATTTTGTAAGTGTTATAAAATGTTTTAAAAGACATTTAAAATGCCTACGTGATAATTGTAAACCTGTTTTTGGGGCCACCCTGTATTTATATATATACACTAGCAATGAGAAAAATGTGAAACAGATGATGATGATACTTGACAGATCAGACCATGAGCATTAGAATGATTATGTTTTCTAAAATTACCTTGTCTTGGAGGGACAAGAATTATTTTCTGGTTCTGATAAACAGTCAAAGAGATTAATCTAAGTGAGAAATTTCCTGTTCCTCCCTTGCAATTCATATACAGAACAAACATACCTGTCTTTGGGTGGACGCTGAACGGTGACTTTAACAAATGGTTCACACCTCTACTGACGTTGACATCAAGACGAGGATAACAATATTGCAGCATAATCTCTTTCAACACCCGACCGGCATGGACACCCTGAAAGAACATAAACCTAATATGAAAAACACACACACGCGCATTTGTATATCAGTGTTTAAGGGGTTTGTTTCACAAACATGCTGTTTTAGGAACAGTTTCACTAAGCAGCACTTTCTGGTATTACTCTGGGCTGACAAATGCCTTGTTAGTCTGGATGGAAACTAAATGAAGCCCATTGTGTAGGTGCATATATAAATTAATACTAATACTAATAATACTTTCTATTATAGGCACAAGGACTGAAATTTGGGGGAAAAGAGGGCCAGTTGATTAGACTGACCCCAGTATGCAACTGGTACTTAATTTATACATAAGAAATGGTACTGCTACTTACTGGCCTTTCCAGTTCTTTTGTCAGGAGATTCCACCTGGATATGGAATTGTTTGCAGACAACAGGATTTTCTGGAGATTATCATTTCTATGTGACTCATTAAAGAGAATTAACGTAGACAAGTCAAAGAGGTGCAGAAACAGTAACGAAACAAAAGGGGTGGGTGAGTGCAGGGGTGGGTGAGTGTTTAAGAAGCTTGCTTCCCAGTCACCCATTCTTCAATCATAGATCAACAGGATGAGGAGGAGTTCATTCTTTCTCTGAGACCATCTC
>NC_069002.1:3927620-3932336 GCF_001194135.2 Octopus bimaculoides | reverse complement strand
ATATATATATATATATATATACACACACACACACATGTATGTATATATATATTTGTGCATGTGTGTGTGTATTTGTTTCACTGCACCCTACCCATGACAACCAGTGTTGGTGTATGTCCCATAACTTGGTGGTTCAGCAAAAAGAGATTGATAGAATAAGTACCAGGCTAAAAAAAAAAAAAAAAAAAGCACTGGTGACGATTTGTTCAACTACTGCATTAAACGATGAAGATGAAAAAAAAAAAAGAAATAAAAAAGGATATTTCTTTCTGGAATCAAATCGATAATTTTACTAATGTTTTCACTGCGCAAAATATCCTGATCAACAAGGGCATAACCTTCAAAGAATTCTTCAATAATTTCAATTGATCTCCTGTAAAGAAACAAAATGCAAACTAGATGAAAGATAATTTCTGAGTGAACATATTTTGGAAACGAGACCAAAAAACACACAGGAAAGGAAAAAAAACAAAACAACAAACACCCAGTTTTTTTTTTTTAATTAAAGAACCTTTTCTTGGTTCGGTTAAGCGTTTTGTGATTATATTTCGTCTGTGATGTGGGCTTTCAGGTTGAGTCTCACTGTAGTACCTTGAGCAAGTGTCTTCGACAATAGTCTTTGGCTGACAAAAGTCTTGTGAGTAAATGTGGGAGATGGAAACTGAAAGAAGCCCATTGTATGTATATAGGTGCAGGCATGGCTGTGTGGTAAGAGTTCAGTCCTACTGCGTGGATATTATCATTTTTAGTGTTTAATTTTCTAAGCATGTATGGCTAAGATGGAATTTACTTGGGCAGATTTTCTACAGCCAGATGCACCTCCCTGTAGTCAACCCTCACCTGTTTCCAACCAAGGTAGTGTCTCCCCATGGCCAGACATGTTTTCACAGAATACTGGAAATGAATGACACTGCTTGTATGACAGTGACTCTCATTTACAACTATCACACACTGTCATGACAAGGAGAGACACAAACACACTCACACAACATATGTACATACATATACATATAAAATGGGCTGCTTTCAGTTTCCACCTACCAAATCTTCAACAGGTTCTGGCACCACTCTGTCTATTTGCATGTCCTAGCAATGGGAATCATTATACTGAACAAACAATAAAAGAAGACAGAACTTTTACTCACTCAATGAATGGATGGATTGGCTCCTGCAAAACTACTTTCTTCACATTGTTTTCACCACCCTAGGAATAAGATTAAGAAAGAAAAATACCACATGGTGTGTACATGCACATTTATCTACATGTTATTATCACACACACACACATATATGAGGGGATGCTGGAAACTTCCTGGCTCTGGGTAAAAGAAAATTACAGGAGGATCAGTTAATTATGATTTTATACAACATATTCCCCTCTAGGATCCACACACTTATTGTAGTGGTTCTTCAGTTTTTCTGAACCCTGTAAAAGAACTTGGAAGGTTGGGTCTCCAACTGGGGCTTTTGCAATACCCTTAAAGCCAGGAACTTTTCTGCACCCTCTCTTAAATACACCACATTCACTCAAGTACAAAATGCCATCTCAAATTTAAGTTGACTCCCTCACCTTCTTGTACTTAAAAATCAATCACTAAAAAATATATCTACTTTCCTTTCCACACTTGAATTCTTTTAATGTATTGCATAAAAATTCTTACATGGTAAATATTGCACATATGTATACACACACACACACACACACAGAGTTAATCCAAGGACTTGTTTTATTCATCCATCTTTGTTGAACCACACTGTATCTACATTGAACGAATACCTTGGATGTGCACCACATCACAAGATATACATACATATATGTGTGTGTGTGTGTTTGTATTATGCATACATGTATAATATACACACACACACACACGTTAGTTCAGAAATAAGGCCACAATCAAAGTAAGATATAAAACAACTAGTCTTGACTATAATACTATTACAAAATGCTGCAGATTATTTTCAACATGTTCCATATACAAAACTATCAGCCCTTCCGTATTGAGTTTCTTCTATTTCGTTAACATCGCCTCCAAAGACAGAGGTTATATTTCAGACAGTTAACACTAGAGGGGAGCTAATTCACTAGACTGATGAACTACTTCAGTCTTCATGATGAAAACTGATAATCACACGACCTATAGAGTAATTATGTCCCCTGGTCTTGGGACATTAATCGTTTGAACACGGAGTGGATATCCCCGCTCAAAATTTTATTAGTGTTAACTGCGGCAAATGGTTTTAATACACGGATTTGGAAAAAAACCTTTTCGGATTTTCTTAAACTTTTTTTTTTTCACATGCGTCATCAAATTTCTCTTTACAGAGCAAGAATCAAATAAATTAGTGGCGGATATAAAAATCGTATTGAAAAAGTACTTCAGAAGCAGAAAATATAAATTCTGTTTTGTGGTGGATCATTAATATCATCGCAGGAATAACCATGAAATTTAATCATGCAGTTAAAAGAGTTAGCGTATGCCATAAATCTCTGAAATAAACTTTGAATTAACAGGCATCCACCAAGAGATTAGCAGTTAAATCTAACATGTAATTTTTTCTCCTTCTAATGATTGATATGTTAAACAGTCAAAACTGAAGGAAAAATAAAAAAAATAAAATGTTTGAAATTAGAATTCAAAGTAATATTTTGTTTGTACTATTTTTTTCTATTAAGGAATACATTTTTGTATTCATGTGATCTTTAATTTTTTTACTAAAGAATTTGTAGTTGATCAAATCATCAACAGTACTTATTTTTTAAAGCCTTGTACCCATTCTATAGGGGTCTCCTTTTGGGGGCGTAAGCATACGAACACTAGTTGTCAAGCAGTGGTGATTGGACAAACACAGACACACACATCTATGCACATGGCAGGCTTCCTTCAGCTCCTCTCTACCAGGGGGTCTTTTACCCTTTACATTTGACAAACTAATCTAAATGCTAAAGGGTTAATTAATAAAGGCTGCTGGACCAGGCTTATGACTTGGGGTCCCGGGGTCCCAATCAACAACAACAGTTTCAAAATAACATTTACAAACCTTGACAATACTTAGATATTCTGCAATAGCAGCTCTGCCACTTGGGCCGAGTTTGCGTGCTGTACTGTCACACACCCAACAGTGAACACCTCGGCGCCCAGAATAGACCCACAGCAAATGGTCAAAACCGAAATCATCTGAGAAAAGACAAATACACATAATTTAAAGAATGAAATAAGTTTGAAACAAATTTTACACCATTTCAAGTGTGGCTGTTGCCAGTACCTCCTGACTGGCCTTCGTGCGGGTGACACGTAAAAGCACCCAGTACACTCTCTTAGTAGTTGGTGTTAGGAAGGGCATCCAGCTGTAGAAACTCTGCCAGATCAGATTGGAGTCTGGTGTAGCTAAAAAAAAAAAATTTAAAAAAACTAAGTTGCCAGTTTCCTGTTTTCCTTGGCACATGTTTCCCGTCTGGATGGGATGCCGGCCCAGTACAGGATTATTCATTTTTTGCCAGCTAAGTGGACTGGAGCAACATGAAATGAAGTAATTTGCTCAAGAACACAATGTATTGCTCAGTCCAGAAATTGAAACCACAATCTCATGATCCTGAGCCTAGCACTCTAACCACTAAGAACAGAGGATGCTTGCCCCATTTTATTCAGTCTCCACACATTCCCCCACACCATACAGCATCACAATGTACTGTTTTGTTTCAAATCCACAAACCTTAAGAGTTACAAAAACAACCAGACACTTACCTCTTAATGCTTTGTCCAGGATTTTGATAGCTATAATCATTAGGGGCCAACATCTCTTACAAATCTGGGCACCACTGAAACATTGGAAAAAAAAAAGATTAAGTGTGTGTGTATGTATGTGTATAAATGTCCACATGTTCCTGTATATGTTACGGGTGTATCGAGTTACTTCCCTCAAAAAAAAAGGGAAATTTGGTCAAAATGAAACACGGAATAAGCAGCAGGCTAGACTAAGTACTGGAATCAATATGATTGACTAACAGCCTTGAAAGCGGTACCCCAACATGGCCAATGACTGAAACCAATAATCAAAGACAAAAAAAAAATGTATATAATAATAATAATAACAAAAATGAGGAAAATCTTACGAGCAGCAGCTCCTGACGTCATCGTAATCTGTCATATCAATATCAAAGACCAATTCTTTCTCTTCTGCCACAAAACTGCTTGCTTTGATGGTTTTGCTTAGTCTGGGCTGCAAGAGACATATTGTAGTTATATTTACTTAAGGTAGAAAGCAATTTGATGGAGAAAGAAATCTTCATATGTAATAATTGTATAGGAGTAAGATCACCCATAAAATGTGTTCATGTGCTCAGACAGGTCACTAGAAGTTATGAGAAGTTTTGGCACAGCAGTTTTGGCATCGCTGATTTGACACTGACTTAAACTGACATAAAACCTTTTTATGTTTCTCTCATTTTCTCTCTCTGTTTCTCTGTGGGAGCATATTTCTCCTGATGTGTACGAGAGGGAAAATATCTATGTTGCGTTCGATTAATAAATTACAATGTCACTCTCAGTGGAGGCACATGGCTTAGTGGTTAATGTGTTGGGCTCATGATTCTACTCAAATATTCAGGCCAACATAAGCCTTGTGAGTGGATTTGGTAGACGGAAACTGAAAGAAGTCCGTTATGTGTGCGCATATATATATATATATATATATATATATATATATATATATATA
>NC_069002.1:3924557-3926968 GCF_001194135.2 Octopus bimaculoides | reverse complement strand
ATATATATATATATAGGACTGACTCCTGTGCAGGTGGCACGTAAAAAACACCATTTGAGCGTGGCCAGTACCGCTGGACTGGCCCTCGTGCCGGTGGCACGTAAAAAGCACCCACTACACTCTCGGAGTGGTTGGCGTTAGGAAGGGCATCCAGCTGTAGAAACTCTGCCAGATCAGATTGGAGTCTGGTGTAGCCATCTGGTTCGCCAGTCCCCAGTCAAATCGTCCAACCCATACTAGCATGGAAAGCGGACGTTAAATGATGATGATGATATATATATATATATACGTGTGTGTGTGTGTGTTTGTATCTGTTCCCCCAGCCACGCCGCTTGACAACCGGTGCTAGTGTGTTTACATCTCCATAAACTTAGCAGTTCGGTGGGTAGTGTTAAGGTTAATGTTACGCCGAAAACGGGTGGTTTACGTATTGTTTACCTCCGCCCCAAAAAGCACGTTTTTGTTTCCTGATAACTAATTGTTTTAAATGACATTCTGCTGCTTATACTTTCGAGACTCTAAATTCTGTCTACGAAATCCCACTCACAAGGCTTTGGTCGGCCCAAGGCTATAGTAGAAGACACATGCCCAAGGTGCCACGCAGTGGGACTGAACGTAGATCATGTGATTGGGAAGCAAGATTAACAAACACCGGAAAATATAAGTTGAACAAACAATATAAGTAAAATTTAAAAGGAAAGAGATAGCTGAAAACAAAATACTTGAAAAGTTTCAAATCAACTCTAAAAATTACGGCGAGATGCAAGATGCCAAACATTTCTTTAAAATTAAAAAAGAAAACATGTTCAAAACACACTTACCGATACCATATCGAAGCCATGTACAATAGGGGTTAAATGGAAAGAGATGTTTGTAATAAGTTGGCAATAAATTTGGTAAAATCTCAGGATCGTATGTGCTCGATGTAGGCATTATTAAGTTTGTTGTATTCACTGGAAGTGAAATTTGGCGCCAAATTACTGCAGTTCCGTTTACGGTAAGACGTGAAAAAAATAATATTTGTTCGCACACGCACTAATAGACATACATACATACATGCAGAAAAACACACGTATTTATATAAATGTGTGTGTGTGTAGTTTAAGGAGTTCGCTTTGCAATCGGGGCACCTGGGGCAAGTGCCTTTTATTTATTACCCCGAGTTGACTCGTGCGATATTTATGAATTTGATAGACGGAATCTGTGGAAGCATATATATGTGTGTATAGTGTATATAAATACGTGTGATATGCATGTATGTGTGCATTTTTTGTGCTTATCCCCCACAACCGATACTGGTGTGTTTACCTCCTCATAAACAACGATGAGGGTTCCAGCTGATCCGATCAACAGAACAGCCTGCTCATGAAATTAACGTGCAAGTGGCTGAGTACTCCACAGACACGTATACCATTAACATTAGTTCTCAAGGAGATTCAGCGTGACACAGAATGTGACAAGGTTGGCCCCTTTGAAATAAGAGGTACGACTCGTTTTCGCCAGCTGAGCAGGACTGGAGCAACAGGAAAATAAAATGTCTTGCTCAAGGACACAATGCATCACTGGGAATTGAACTCATGACCTTGCGATTGTGAGCCGAATACCCAAACCACGGGCCTTCTTTCTGTCACGTTTAATCCTTATTTATTCCCATTGTTTTGATTTAATCATAGATTATCTCGTAGCTTCAAGATTTTGATGATGTAAATGTTTATTTTTAGAATGACATTGTAGGATAGGTTTGAGAAGCCAAATCTAGCCGTTTTGAACTCAAAAGACGTTGAATATTTGGGACGGATATGACCTGACCGGTTTAAATGCTAAAGGCTTAAGGGCTGCTCCCAAGTGGGAGACACTTAAGCAACATCTTTGGTTTATTTGTCTCATTGGGTGCGTAGAACACAAGAGTAAGCACTTATCTGACAAGTGGACAGTGACAAAGCCCCAAAGCAAAAACAAGGATGACCACAACAACAAAAACAGCACAAACAATATTAAGGAAAGAAAACAATAGTGTAGGCGCAGGAGTGGCTGTGTGGTAAGTTGCTTGCTTACCAACCACATGGTTCCGGGTTCATTCCCACTGCGTGGCACCTTGGGCAAGTGTCTTCTACTATAGCCTCGGGCCGACCAAAGCCTTGTGATTGGATTTGGTAGACGGAAACTGAAAGAAGCCTGTCGTATATATGTATATATCTATATATATATATATGTATGTATGTCTGTGTTTGTTCGCCAACATCACTTGACAACCGATGCTGGTGTGTTTACGTTCCCGTAACTTAGCGGTTCGGCAAAAGAGACCGATACAATAAGTACTAGGCATCCAAAGAATAAGTCCTGGGGTCGATTTACTCGACTAAAGACGGTGCTCCAGCATGGCCACAGTCAAATGACTGAAACAAGTAAAA
>NC_069002.1:3919611-3924507 GCF_001194135.2 Octopus bimaculoides | reverse complement strand
TGTGATGAGAACTGATTTAATCAACTGACCTCTTGAAGCCATCGTTAGCGGCATTCTCAGAATGTTAGCAATAAGTGGAATTTGAGGCTGAAGTAGCAGGTCAAGGATTAGACATCGGAGTCATTTCAGAAGGTCCTCCTCTCCCTCCTACACATCACCATCATCATCATCATCATCTCCTGTTCTTCTTCATCCACGCCCCCCCCCTTTCTCCTTCACATTCCCTTTCCTCTTTCACATCCCCTCTTCCTCGCAAACATCCCTCCTCCTTTCTCTTTTTCCTCCTACTCCACACTCCAATCCCCAGCACAACACTTCACACTCCTCCTCCTCCTCCCTCACTTTTCGTTGTTGTTCTCCTCTCCCTCTTTTTACTCTTTCTTCCTTCTCTCCCTCCCTCTTGGTTTGTTATTCTTTTTCTTTCCCTTCCTCCCCCTCCTCCTCTCCTTGCATTTGCCATTGTCTACAGGACAGACAGACAGACACAGATGCAACTTAACTTTTTGTCTTCCAGTTGTGTAGTTAACCCCCACCTCACCTCTGTGTCCCAGTAACGTCCTAAAACAACTGTGAATTCAGACTGGCTTCATAAAACAACTGTAATTGCTTTTTTATTTTGATATATTAAGTTCATCATCATCATTATCATCATCATTGTCGTCATCATTTAGCACCCATTTTCCATGCTGGCATGGGTTAGACGGTTTGACTGAAAACTAGTAGGGTGGAGTTTTGTTCAGTTTGCAACCTCCCCTCCTTTACCTTTCTTTACATTATGCAAAGTGATTTGTTGCCATCATTAATATATGGAATGCTTAAGACAACGAGCTGGCAGAATCTGCTTTTCATGTCAAACTAATCTCTTCTGTTAGTGATGTAATTGTGAACTGCATTTGTTTCTAGCACACCCCTATACATTACTGGCAATCAACTATGCAATATTATAAATACCGTATTATACTTCTGTAAAAGTAAATGTCATTTAAACGACATTATGGGACAACACACAGTCTATCATCACACCAACATATCAAGACTCACATAACCAAAAAAAAAGGCTACAGTCCAAACCACTCTGGTAGGGTTTTGTTAGCACACATTTTCATTCCCTCTGCTCTGGTTAATGACATTTTATGCATTTGGAATGGCCATAAGGATCTCACTAAAAGCCCATGCTGATGACTCCACACTTCAAACTTCCTTGCTCTCAATGGCATTTTGTTCCTTAGTTTCAGGTTTGCTGCAGTCTTGATATCCTTGGCCAGGTCTCCAGTCTTTGAATAACTTCCTCTCTTTCCTCCAACAACTCTTGGAGACCCTGAAAGCTAAATGGTTATATGCATTGCCTTTCCATCTCTGAGTAGATGATAAAAACAAAGAACCCCAAAATCTAGCACTTTAAGACTCTTTGGGGGGCCAGTTAACCCGTTTCCATGGTGCATGAGTGACTGAGATCCCAACATTTCCCCTGAACAGGACACCAGTTCGTTCATTTATAGCTGAGTGGACAGGAGCAATGTGAAATGAAGGGTTTTGCTCAAGAATGTAATGTACCACCCAGTTTGGGAATTGAAATCACAATTTTGCAATTGTGAGTGTAACACCACTAACCACTGGGCCATGTGCCTCCATGACCCAAAATTAGAGGAAATTTATCTCTCATCTGTTTTATCCTCATCGTCCTCAAACCCCAAACATTACTATCTCAAGCCCTAAAACCCATGGGGCAGCTAGTTACCTGATTCCCTGGTGTATAAGTGACTAAATGGGTCACCAGTCTGTTGTAGGTTCGCTCATTCACAGCTGAGTGGACAGGAGCTATGCTCAAGAACATACCACCCAGTCTGGAAATTGAAACCACAATCTTGCAATTACGAACACCAGGCCATGTGCTCTCATGGTATCCAATACTGGAGGAAATTCGTCTCTTATCTGTTTTGCTGACTTTCATTTAATGGTCTACAAAAGATACTTTAATAGACAGAGCATCTATACATTGAAAATAGATGTACTGTATTTTAACATGTAGAAGGAACCTTTTTTTGTCAAAAATTAGGTTAAAAAAATATGGGAGTTTCTTATACATGGCTAGTATTATTATCCCTTACGAAACCTTTTTCCCAAATTTCAAGCCCCCAAATTAGGAGGTTCCTTATTTACAAGGGTTCTTTATACACATTAAAATACGGTAAATATGACCTCAGTCAGAAACTATGCTAATGGTGATAATGACATAAATACATTGTTCTGATTAACGAGAGAATAAATAATAACAGAGGTGATTAAAAATTATGTTGACAACAATTGTTTTGTGTCAGGGTTATATTTTCTTTGTTTTGCTTTTTTTTTTTTCAAAAAAGAAAATCAAAATGTGGTCAGTGAACTCAGAATGTTTCACAAAAACTGGAAAAAAAAGGTGATGAGTGAGTGACATTATTGTAGATGCAATGGGAGTAAGGAGGCAAAATTGAGTTCAAAATAACTTAGTAGTACTTGAGAACTGGAGAAAGAGATGAAGTTATGCGGCTATGACGTGGAAAAGTTATAATGCTGTATGATATGGATGAAAAAAAAGAAGGAAAAATTTTGCCAACTAGAATAAATGTAGGAAGGTAATGAAACTTCGGACAGATTGAAGTTAATAAAAAGATTCCTATGAATTGTGTGTGTAGTCAGCAGCTACCAAAATTGAATTCCACAAGGGAAGTAACCAATATAACAATTCCTGAATGATTGCTTCCCTTTACTCACATAATTAACCCACTTGCCTTCGTGCCTTGTTTGATATCTCGTTCGCATTTAGCATTAGAAAAATGGATGAGTTGCCAATATTATTCAAACTACGGTGTAATAATTGCGAAATTTACCTGCATGAAACCTTTGAGTACTAACAACACTCGGTTATGAAAAGAAATGTTTCACCTACAAATGTGGCGTTCACCCAGGAAGACGAGGGACGAGGTGGACAAATAAAACATGATCGTCGGCAGCTGAGTCTCACGGAGGCGATGACAACTGACCGAAATTTCTGGCGATTTGCTCTGTTCGAGAAGACACGTCAAGCCAAGTGAAATCGTAGTCGTGGCCAGTGCTGGTGACACATAAAAGGCACTCGTGCCGATGACACATAAAAGGGGTACCATATCGGTGACACGTAAAACGCATCCAGTACACTCTGGCGTTAGGAAGGGCATCCGACCATGGAATCCATGCCAAAGCAGACATACAAGCTAACCGTCTAATCTATGCAAGCATAGAATAGTTTAACCTATGCCAGCATGGAAAACAGCTGCTTCATGAAGATGATGATGATGATGATATAAATTTATAAAACAGAAAGATAGAATAAGCAAGCTTTAATCACAAATCACAACAATTGTTTCTTTGCATTGTAACAGCTGTTAGCTGCAGAGTTTTCAATGATATACCAGCAGCTGTGTACCCACATGTCATCAGGAGAGTGGCTTTGAAAGCACTGCTGGATCACACACACACACACACACACATATATATATATATATATATATATATATATATACACACACACACAACTTTTTTTTATATTTTAATTTTATACACAACGAGTGAAAACGAGAAAAGCAATCTTTATTCCGGCCCTTCACATTCTGATATCGCATTCCTCCATAGTCATTTTTACCTTTCATCATTTTAGAGTCAATAAAATAAAGCACTGGGTTTTGACATAATCATCTGTTCGCTTCTCCACCATGACCGTCACCAAAAATAAACTGCTTGGCTTGTACCTTAATTAGAAATTATTAAGGACAGTCAGTCGGACCTGGCATCGACAATGTTTAGATGGTGCGTAAAAAGCACCATCCAAACGTGGTCGATGCCAGGTCCACCTGACTGGCTCCTGTGCCGGTGGCACATAAAAAGCACCCACTACACTCTCGGAGTGGTTGGTGTTAGGAAGGGCGTTCAGCTGTTGAAACATTGCCAGATCAGACTGGAGTCTGGTGCAGCCGCTGGCTTTCCAGACCTCAGTCAAACCGTGCAACCCATGCCAGCATGGAAAAGAGTCGCTAAACGCAATGATGATGATGATGATTTATATATATATATATATATATATATATATATATATATATATATATATATATATACATACACATATATATATAATTATGTATATGTTATTATACTTGGGGATGGTCATCTTTTGCCAAATACGTAAACGTATATATATATGTATATTTATATAAGTATATAATTTATATACATAAATATATGTATGTATATATAATTATATATGTATGTAAAATTATGTGTACATCTGTATATATATATTTATATATATTTATTTATATTATATATACACACACACACACACACATATATTATGTTATATACCTACACTAATAGTAATCAATATTATAAATAGTGTGATGAAAAAAGAAAGCAAGAGAGTTTATATGGTGGTAGATTATCTCCTTTAAATTCATAATAAGTCGAGCGACTGAGGTAATCGGTTTACGGCACAGTTCTTCTAACCTCTGAGAGAAAGCAACCGGTCAGCGTGTGATGTAAACGTTTATTGGAACAGATGTCTCGTGTCTCTGACACTTCTTGTATCTGTCTATCTCTCTCTCATTTTGCTGGTTCGTGTTCTTCCTCAGACGAGATGTGATATATTCCTTCGTCGTTGCAGTCTGAATGTACTACGAGACCTTAATTTACTGACGTTTATCCGGAAGATAAAGAAAGAAGCAGGTGCGTATGAGAATAAAAAAAAAATCGGGGACTGAAAGACAGCGAAAGAGAGAAATATAGAAATATAATCAGACATGCAAAGAAGACAGTCGCCTCTTTCTTCTCTGTATAATTGAACATTGTAGGCTCATATATATATATATATATATATATATATATATA
>NC_069002.1:3915283-3919532 GCF_001194135.2 Octopus bimaculoides | reverse complement strand
ATATATATCACCTATATATATAATGTGTGTATATGTACAGGCGAGCGCGCAGACATCTCGGAATTAAATAGACATCGTTTTCGAAAGATTTATTTCTAGAAACCAAAGGATGTCGTTTGATGCGTTTAAATACGTAATCTAGTATTTAGTAGACACGCCTTGCGCAAAATTTTAATGATTTTAACCCGTTTGGGCATCGTACCAAGGAATAGTGTCCGCACAGATATAACGGAATAACGAAAGGTGTCTATTTACTTTTGACATGTATGTGTTTATGTGTGTATGAGTATGTATATATATATATATATATATATACACATATATGTATGATTTTAATGGGTTTGTCACGCTTTCTAATTTTAGTCTTCCTTTTCTTTTTCTCTCTCTGTCTTTACGAAAAATAATTGAAATGAACTGAAGCAAACTACATTTATTCATGTTTTTGTTAATTTAAAAAGACGTCTTTTATTGATCATTATTTATCTTTTGTGGTCTTTCGAGTGTGATTCTTGTTATAATATCTAACATATATTTTCTTCGTATTTGTACCATAAATTAGAAAAAAAAAATAATAATAATCAAAAGAGATATAAATACACGGTCTACACAACCACGAAAACTAAACTAAGATAATCAAAAACATTCTTTGTTGCTTCTATCTTAATCGGTTTTGGTTGAAATTAATGCAAAGACTTAAATGAAATTAATCGTATAATTTATTAGGATACAATCTATGTAACTAAGTGTCCAAACTCCGGTCATCAGCAATCCCAAAGTGCTTAATTGTAGTAATTATCAGAAGAGAGAAAGTGAGAAAGAGAACAGAGGCAAACACGTACACAGCCTTATAATAATTTAAAAAAAAAATTAAATTAAATGTTATATTCAATCTACATTAATTATTGAGGTTCGTAATGTTTTTCTCTTTTCTGTTTCTTCTCTTGGATAATAAGAAATGTGTTTGCTGTTATTTTCTTTATGACTTAATGTATTATTTTGTGTCTAAAAACTGATCCAGTGACGACACTTGTTATGTTGTCTCCATAGTGTTTTGTAAACTTCGTTTTGTTCTTTGTCACATGAATGAAAAAACGAAATTTATAACCTCTTCTTCTCTCTCTATATATAAAAAGTAAGCATACTAAACAAGTGGGCTTCCATCACCACTGACTTTGTTTCCTCATAACTTTTAGCAAATTACATGCTCTGTTTTCAATGAAATTTTCTATAGATTTGCCATTATATCGGAATTTACATTACTATTAAGTTTGTGCAAAAGCCCACCAATTTATTTGACATTATTTATAGATCTATACCAAAATTTGGTAAAAATATTGTATCTGTTATCAACGTTGCAAAATTCTCACATGTAAGGTTGTTAATCGTACAATTGTGTATGCATATCAATTTAAATAAGAGCTAAAAGATGATATATATATATATATATACCAAATGTGTATATATATATGTGTGTGTGTATATGTATATATGTGTGGGTATATGTGTATATATGTATATATGTGTGTGTGTGTATATGTATATATATGTGTGTATATGTATATATATGTGTGTATATGTATATATGTGTGTATATGTATATATATATGTATATATGTATATGTATATTTGTGTATATATGTATATAAATGTATATATGTGTATATATATGTGCATATATATATGTTTTTGTGTGTATATATGCGTATATATATTTATAGATATGTGTATGTATGTGTATATAAATGTGCATATTTGTGTGTGTGTGTGTGTGTGTAGTTATTCGTAATGATCTTGTTTCGACTCTCGCACCGTTTCCCCTCATTTCGTTATGTCATCTTTCAGTTACTTTTCCCACTTCCTGTCAGTTTCCTTTTATCATTCTCAGACTCACATATTTCGTCATTTATTTCTCTTCCTCTCCATCTCCATATCCATTCATCCCTATGTCCTTTCCTTCCTTCTTTCTTCCTTTCTTTCCGTTTGTCTGTCTCAGTTTTTGTTATACCGTTTCTCTTAATTTTGCATTGTATTACTTCTCTATTTCTATCGTTCACTATCATTCCCTTTTTCTCTCTCTGTCATTTACTATAATTCTTTCTTTCCCTCTCACTCCCTTGGTCATTTACTACCATTGTCTCTCTCTCTCTCTCTCTCTCTCTCTCTCATTTACTACCATTGCCCATCTCCCCCCCTCTGTCTTACACTCTCTTGCTATGAATTGTCTCATTTTGCTATACCAAATAACATATACCATTGACATGTAAAAGTGATGTTCTCCATATCTCTGTATATGTGATTATGTCTGTACCCATATTTATCCTGGTATTAAACCTGTATTGTTGATTATATATATATATATATATATGTTTGATTCTTTAGCACTTAAACAGGCCATATTTGGTCAAAATACTCAACCTGTTTTACATTCAAACTGGCCATATCCAGCCTCTCACTCCTGTCCTACACTTTCATTCTAAAAATAATCACATCATTGAAATCTTAGTTATGAGATGATGCAGGAATAATTCGAAACAATGTAAGCAAATAAGCATTGTAAATGGTAGAGTTATCTGACTGCTAAAGGGTTTCAGACAGCATTACTGGTTTGAATTTCTGTTTTAAATCTTGGGCCTCATTCAGTCTGCTGTTTGTTTCTCCTATTTTAACATATTTCTTCTCAATGTCTTGTACTATCTCTTGTTCCCATACAATCTCAATAATATTTATCAAAACTTGTTGAAAGCCCTTATCGCACACCAGCTGTGCAGAAGGTTATACTTAGTCACTTGTAATTGTTTAGTAACTGAATTAGATTGCTTTCTTTATAGTGGCCAGCTTACAAGAGTTATTGTAAGAGATACAACAAACTAGAATTTAAAAATTCTATCAGAAGAAGCTGTTGTTCCAAATCAGTATTTCCAAGACTTCTCTCTTCACCAATTTCTATTAAAGAATCATTTTTATTGCTAAGATAAAAATCACAGTGGTCCCAAAGCATTGAACCAATTGATTTTGTTTCATATACTGGCTTAATATCTTGTACTGGCTTAATATCTTGCATGTAGCTAGTTAGAATTTGCTAATGCTGAGTTGATGCAGAGAAATAATTCTGGCTCAGTTGAACTAAACTGAAGAATTTTGTTACTTCCAAACAACATTTGGCAATATTAGTGACTACAGGTGTACAGGACACACACAAAAAAGGTATGGCTGTCTTTTGAATACCATTTTCTTTGGCGATATTAGTGACTACAGGTGTACAGGACACATACAAAAAAGGTATGGCTGTCTTTTGAATACCATTTTCTTTGTCTTTCATCTTACTCTTGTTTCTGTAACCTTCAGCATACATATTCTCAATTGGTAATTTCGTTTACTCATCTTGTCCAAGAAACATTTCTGTCATTTATAAAGGTACCTGTAGTTTTCTTTAGTGGAATAAATCTCCCCTGAATGTTGTCTTATGATAAACTCCAGGCTCATTTCATTATTGAATGGTTTGAACACAACTCCAAAGTGTTATTTAATCAATGTTACCAGAATAATTGTTTAGAAAACTGCTGAGTTTTGTGTCTTAAAAATTTGTTGCTTTATTAAAAAATTGTTGCTTTATTATTCTCCGCTGCTGACACAAATGAACTACTGATAAAATGGCAAAAATTGTGTTGATAATTTTGGTGCATACTTTAACTGCATTGCTTTTTGTTGGGATAAGTAAAATAAACTTCCAGTCCAAAATTAGACATTTCATTCTTAATGACCTGATATATTTTGGGATAGTCATTTTAATTTTTTGCCAAATAAACACGCAATATATATTCATTTCTTCATTTGTTTATTATTATTCTTATTTTAACTTGTATCCATTGTCTGGAAATCTTTCCTCACACATCTGTGACCTCTTCAGTGACTCTTCTATCCACGTGTTTCCTCCTTTTTTTTTAGACACAATTTCACATCAGGAATCTTGCAAGACAAATTTATAAACACACACACACACACAAACATATACATATATGTCGGGCTTCTTCCAGTTTCCGTCTACCAAATCCACTCACAAGGCTTTGGTTGGCCTGAGGCTATAGTAGAAGACACTTGCCCAAGGTGCCACGTAGTGGCACTGAACCCAGAACCATCATTGGTCATCACAGGAACTAGGGAAATGTACTTCTAAAATGAGCTACTTACCACACAGCCACTCCTGCGCCTATATATATATATATATATATATATATATATATATATATAT
>NC_069002.1:3912549-3913305 GCF_001194135.2 Octopus bimaculoides | reverse complement strand
CCTCTCTCTCTGTTGATGGTCATCACCATTGACACTGTCGACACCACCATCACCACTACTACTACTACCACTGCTGCTGCTGCTTCTACCCCCCCCCATGATTGCTGCTGCTGCTACTACTACTACTTGTTACCACCATCAATACCATGACAACCACCGTTATTACTCAGACTTCTCTCCTACACCACTACCTTCTCCACAACGATCACCACTACTACTACCACGACCACCACCACTAAAACCACCACCACCACCACATCACTATTATCCACTAATACAACAAACACCATCACCACCACTGTCACCACTACCATCACCACCACTACTACCACTATTGTTACTATCACCATCATCATTATCATTATGATAACCACCAATTGGTACCCCCCCATATCAACACGACCCCTGCCATAGCCATCACTACTACTACTACTACTATTGTTGCCACCACCATTATCATTGTTTTGGCTACCACTACTAAACACTATTATCACCACCACTACCACCACCACCACCACTGACATCCACTGACACCACAACCATCACTACCACCACCATCACCATCTCCACCCCCACTACTCTCACTAAATCCCCTCCCATCATTTCCCCCATCCTCCCCATCACTCCACTCCCACCATAACCGTCACCACCATCATCCCTCCCTATTACCCCCTCACCTCCACCACCGCCGCCATTTCTATCACCCCCCCACCACCACTGTCACATCTATGGCCCTTTCTTGACACCACCACCACC
>NC_069002.1:3908218-3910718 GCF_001194135.2 Octopus bimaculoides | reverse complement strand
CACCATAGCAACCAAACCTCACACTCACTATCCTGCCTTTGCATAACCTCACTTGATTTTTTTAATCAATTGAAATGTCGAAGTTCTCTCCCTTGTATCTTTTCAGATAAATTTTTATTAACGTTAATGTTTTCTTCTTGGTATTGAAATAATTTCAGATAATTATAATATTATTACTCGATTAATAATTGTTTCATTAAGCTGTTGATTTAATCTGTCACTTTAACACCACCACCTCCACCACCACCGTCGTCGTCATCATCATCATTATCATAATGGTTCTTGGGTTACTTTAGTGAAATGCTCTCTGTTGTACACATTTGGGTTTAGCTTCTGGTTTGAAGACCCCTCCCCCCTACCTCTCTCTCCCTACTTCCTGCGAGATTTGGAAACCCTGTGAAGGGCCATGGATTAAGTAATAAAAAAACAAAAAAACAAACCAAGCATATTAACTTGCTTTTCACAATATATATTATGTGTACTATGCACATGTGTTAATGCATATCTGTGTGTTCTTTTATATATACTCTACACTCTGAACCACCCTTGGATTGGATCAACAGTTTACATAGGGCTGGCTACCTATGTCTATTTGTATTCTTTTATTTGTTTGTCATTTAACTGTGTTCAGCACCTGTATATACTAACTGTACATACTAGCTGAATTACCTGGTAATAATCAGAAGAGTGTGTGGGGGGGGGGGGTATTTCCAGTTCCCGTTTCCATTACACTGTTTCATGTCCTATCCCGATCCCTATTCAGTTCCCGTTTTAGTTCCACTCCCATTCCTATCCTTAATCCTATTTCAGTATATAAATTTTAGAATCGGGTGTAATTAAGCCATTAGATAGTTTATTAACCTTTATGGTTATAGTTTATTGCTAAAAATAGTTATTACAAACTATTAATGCGATTAGTGGGTGAATAAGGGAAGTCCCCGTATTATTTTAACAAATGAAATGAATAGGCATCTGATTAAAATGTTCCATGTCCTATCCTGTTTTCTGTTCAGTTCCTGTCTTTATGCCCAACCCATCGTTTTCTTATGCTAATGTTTTCTTATTGCTAAAAATAGGTATTACAAATTATTAATTCGATCAGTGGGAAAATCCGCATACCATAGCTGGCTTTGTTGTGTGTCGTAGCTTATCTGGCCGTATCTTGTGTAGCACGATAAATATTAAGATGTTACAGTAATTTGTATTTAATTCATCAAATTAATCACATGGTGAACCAATTTCCAGGTCATTGGTCATTACATTGTTCCATGTCTTATCCACGAATCCTATACGGATGTGACATGCAGAATTGTTTTCCTTTTGGAAAGCTGAGTTGTTCTTTCAAAGGGTCACATGCTGTTTACAGTGCCTTGTTGAACCTTACAGCAGCCTTACTTAATTCATATCAGTAGATGTGTTATTGATTTGTAAACATGTGCTACAGCACCCCATAGGGGACCCATTATGAATTTTCATTGAAATCCTATTAGTCTATAATTCAACTGGATGTTAGTTTAACATGTATGCAAAGTTTCATCAAAATTGGTTCACTGGTGTAGGGAGCAACATGGTAACAGATAGATCAGACAGACAGACTGAAATTGCCATTTATGTATATAGATATATATGATGAGCTTCTTTCAGTTTCCATCTACCAAATCCAATCACAAGACTTTAGTCAGCTTGAGGCTACAGAAGACACTTGCCCAAGGTGCCATGCAGTGAGACTGAACCTGGAACCTTGTGGTTGGGAAGCAAGCTTCTTACCACACAACCACACCTCTGTGTGTGTGTGTATGTGTGAGCTTGTAAGAGGAAATGAGAGATTGTGTGGGAGAGAGAAAAAGATATTCTTGTGAGTGTGTGTGTGTGTGTGTGTGTTTAAAAGTAGGAAATGAAGTGGGCACTGAAGAAGACAAGGTCAGTTAATTGGCATCCCCCCCGCTTCCCACACCCCGACCAACAATTCTCAAGACCATCACCTCCTGTCCTATTAAAAGAAAAGAAGTGGAGGTGAAGAGGAGGCAGGATTGTCTTGAATGGCTTGAGGTGATGAGAGACTTTGAAATCCTGTTGTGTAAGTTCAAACTGTGTTAGCATTAAAACAGGATGTTTGTATAATATCATTGTTAAAATGTCATTCGATTGAATGCCAGGGTGTGTAGGAAGTAATCAAATAGATTGAGAAGAGATAGTCTCCAATGAAACAGAACACTTTTCTCATTCATAGATTATTCTAGAACTCCTTCGACAACAATTCCTTGCTAATTTTTGTCTTTTATATTTTTTTTCCTTTCCTTTGTTCTTTTTTTTCCTTATCAGATGAATCCTTATATAGATGTGTGTCTATATATATATATATATACATGTGCGTGTGTGTGTCTATATATATATATATATATATATATATATATAAAAATAAATGTATGTTTGTGTGTGTGCACTTATATATATATATGTTTGTGTGTGTGCACTTATATATATATATGTTTGTGTGTGT
>NC_069002.1:3906482-3907395 GCF_001194135.2 Octopus bimaculoides | reverse complement strand
CAGAGTTATTCAAGAATGAACCGATTTCATTATGCAATATTTTAATAAGGAAAAGTAATAAAGCTCCAGCTAAGTCTCAGGCTCCAGTCTGATTTGGTATGGTTTCTATGGCTGGATTCCCTTCCTAATGCCAACCACTTTACAGTGTGTGCTGGGTGCTTTTATGTGGCACTGGTTGGGCACTTTTATGTGACACCACCACAAGTAATTTTTATATGGTATAGCACAGGACTCTTGTGGGTCAATCCTCACCACTGGTGGGACTGGTTTTAACATTTTGACTGCAGAGACCAGCCCTCACAGCACTGAGGATTGACCTGTAAGAGTTTTGTGCTGAGGCCATGTAAAAAGCACTTGTATCAGCGCCACGCCATATGCACTCATAGCAGTGCCACACAAAACGCACTTGTAGCGGTGCCACACAGAAAGCACTCATAGCGGTGCTACGCAAAATGCGCTCATAGCAGTGCCATGCAAAATGCTCTCGTAGCAGTGTAAGTGTATATACAATCTGGGTATTCATGTTTTGCTTTTATATACACATGTATGCATGTTAGGTATAAATATGAAGATAAACTCTGAAGAAGCACTCAATACTGAAAAGTAGAGTACAGTGTTTATTTTGATTCAGAAAAGTTGCAATATGTGTATGGGGTTTGATTGTGTATGTATGTATACATACATGCATACACACACACATACTGCAACGATGCACAAATGTTTGTAAATGTATGTGTGTGGATTCGTGTGTGTATATTTATAGCTATACACATATTTTTGTATGTATGTATGTGTGTATGTATGTATGTGTGTATGTGTGCTATCCAAGTAGTTTTGCGAAAAATATTCAGCATGGAAAACGGATGTTAAACAATGATGATGATGTTTATACATAAATATGTACATATATATA
>NC_069002.1:3896857-3905715 GCF_001194135.2 Octopus bimaculoides | reverse complement strand
ATATATATATATATATATATATATATATATATATATATATATAAATATATGCTTATATATTTGTGTGTGTATAGATATGTGTGTTTGTGAATGTCCTATGTGTGTGTTTGTAGGTCTGTACATGTGTATAAGTGTATACATTTTGAAGAGGAGAATATATGTGCACTTTTGGAAGCCATTTCAAGAGAGTCCCTATATATATATATATATATATATATACACATGCACACACACTTTCTTTATCTATGTATGTATACTGAAGAGGATATGTATATGTATGTATATTAGTGTGTTTGAATGTATACATTTTAGAGTATATATGTGTGTGTGTGTGTGTGTGTGTGTGTGTGTAGATGAAGCACCAAAAGACGTCATAAGAAAGGTGAAGTGTTGTCTTGGTCTACAACTGTTACAATTCTCACACCTCTTCTTCCTCAGGCAACAGACACACATCATGAACATCCATTGGTTCACTTTTATTTCGGTCTTGAACAGCGAAGAATTGTTTCTGAGTTTGGAAACTTGTTTTGTTGTTGTTGTTTTTTCTTCTTCTTCTTCTTCTTCTCCTCCCCCACCCCCTTCTTCTTCTCCTCCTCCTGATATCGCAAAGTGTATTCTCAAAGAATTTACTCATTGACATTCTATGAATGTAGAATGTGTCCGTGTGTGGGAGTAAGTGTCTGTGTGTGTATATATGGACATGTCAATTCAGACAAATATGTTTGTGTGGGAGTGTGTCTCTATGAATGTGTGTGTATGTGATCATGCACACATGCTCTCCTATGTCTTTTACTTGGTTCAGTCATTAGACTGCAGCCATGCTGGGGCACCACATTAAGGAATTTTCACTGAACTAATTGACCCCTCCTCCACTACTTATTTTCTTTCGAAACCTGGTACTTATTCTGTCGGTCTCTTGAAATCTAAGTTTTTGCAGTATCTGGTCCTGTATCCTGATGGCAATGTTGAGATTTTTGGCACTATGCAGTAGTGTCCCATTCTGCTTTTTGTGTAACTTTCAATGTGAAAATTTGGTACAAGTTCTAGAATTTTCCAAATGTGTATCACTACATATCTTTTCCAGCTTTATTCTAGGGAGTAGAGTCTTAACTTTTCCAGTCTCACCCAGTAGCTGACATGTCATATTGAGACGATCTTCTTTGTGTAACTTTGCTGGATTGCTTCAAGATCTGTCGTAAATTTTACACCGTGCAGAGACTGTAGTTGGGAGCAGTAGTCTAAACAGCTGAGGATAAATGTCCTCGAGAGGACCATCATGGTTTCCTGTTCTTCCATTCTGAAAGTTGTCAGGGTTCATCCGGCCAGCTGTCTGCATTTTATTGCCAACTTGGTAATACGCACCTGGAAAGATACATCATTACTCATGTCGTTGCCTTTTGAGTTCAAATCACTGATTTTGATTCAGAGATTGTAATCTCTTCTAGGCTAGTGTATCCTGTCTGCATTTCATTCAGTCATGCTAAACACTGTAAATGCACAGAAAACAACAACTGCCACATTCCAGGGAGAAAAACTAGACATAGTTGATAGCTTCTGCTATCTAGGTGACCAAGTTAGTAGTGGGGGAGGGTGCGCTGAAAGTGTAGCTGCTACCCTTTTGGGGTTGATAAAATGAATACCAGTTGAATACTGTGGTCGATGTAATTGACTTACCCCCACCCCTGAAATTACTTGTTTCATGCCAAAATTTGAAATTATTATTATTATTTTCAAATTCTTTATGTTCAGTGTTCAAATCCCACTTAGGTCAAATTTGCTGTTCATCTTTTCCGGGTCCATAAAATAAAGTATCAGTCTTAATGCTGGGGGGGGGGCCGATGGTATTAACTTGCTGCCTCCCTTCACAAATTGATAGCCTTGTGCCTTTCCTTTTTAAATCCTCTTAGGGTTGGTTAGTTCCGGCTGAGGACTGGGGTCGATGCAATCAACTTCCCCTTCCACTCAAAAACAGCTGGCCCTCTGCTAAAATTTGAAACCATTGTTGCGAAAATGGCAGGAGTGGATGGTACCTCTCTCTAAGTGTAGACCTGTGAGGCAGAGGGAAGAAATTGGAGAGGGCGCTTGCTCTTGGAGTTTCAGGGAAATCTCGGACAGTGGGGTTCCTCGATTATCCCTAGAGGCCTTCCTGTATCAGGAGGGCCACATCTCTATCATCCCCCCACATTTTTCTTACCTTTGTATGCTATGCATATGTCCCTTCTTTTCCACTGTATACTTTATTTTTTTAATGTTTTTTTTATCATTTCATTATTATATGTAAACCCCTACACTTTATGTCTGTCTTTGTATTGTCCCTCTTTTCCTTTGCCCTTGTGGCAAATAACTGAAATCATCATCATCATCATCATCATCATCATCATCATTATTATTATTATTATTATTGTTGTTGTTGTTGTTGTTGTTGTTTTGTAGTTGTTGTTTATGCTCTTAAATTTGGTTTGGAATATTTTTGTTCATTCAAAAGTTGAATGGTATTTGATGCTGTTTTTTTTTCTGCTTTTTTTTTTCAATGAATTTGTAATCTTATATTTTTTCTTTTCTTTCTTTTTCTCTTTTAAAAAGCTGTGATATAAATACAATGACCTTATTGAATTCTGTCATCTGATCTGAATATTGTTTCAACCACTACTCTTCATACGATGGATTCTACTGTACGATTTCCTGTCCTCAATCCTGTGAGTAAAACCCACTAAAATAACTTACTTCCTACAACACGTCAATGAAATACATTCTTATCACTCTCATCTAAACACGCCAATGAAATCCATTCTGTATTGCTTGATTTAAAACAATGAAATCTGTTCTTATCCGCTTCATCTAAGCCATCACTTGAAATCTATCCTGGGTTATTTATAATTAATAAAACAAACAAGAAAAAAAAAAAGAGGAATAAAAAATACAATACTTGTTCTTATCTCAGCCATCTCAGCACTTAAAGTATTAACCATTGTGCTGGCAGAATTGTTACTGTGCTGGACAAAATGTTTAGCAGCATTTTGTCTGTCTTCATGTTCTGAGTTTCAAATGTCACTGGCATTGATTTTGTCTTTGGGGTCGATAAAATAAACACCAGTTGATCACTGAGGTTGATGTAATCAATTAGCTCCCTCTCCATAAAAATTACAGGCTTTGTGCCTGTAAAGAAGGGATTATTATTATTATTATCATCATCATTATTATTGTGCTGGTGGCATGTAAAAAGCACCATTCGAGCGTGAACGTTGTCAGTGCCGCCTGACTGGTTCCTGTGTCATGGCATGTAAAAAGTACCATTCAAGCTGCGAGTGCCGGCTGACTGGTCCCTTGCTGGTGGCACTTAAACAGCACCATTCAAGCGTGAACGTTGTCAGTGTCGCCTGACTGGCCCTTGTGCTGGTGGCACCTAAAAAGCACCCACTACACTCTCTAAGTGGTTGGTGTTAGGAAGGGCATCAAGCTGTAGAAACATTGCCAGATTGGATTGGAGCCTGGTGCAGCCTTCTGGTTTGCCAACTCTCAATCAAAACGCCCAACCCATCTAAAAATAGCAGCCAAGTCCCTCTCAAATCACAATGTGTTGCCTGCAAAAGAGAAGGACATATTACGCAATGTAGTTTTAGATACACTGCCTGGGAGAAAGTAAAAGGAGTGGTCATGGTTAGAATTATTAGAAATTATAGTAAAGAAAGGGTTAAGATGATAGGGTGTGAATCCAGGGGGATTTGGTTGCTATTTCTAGCTGTATACAGACTTGTTTGTTATTGGTCTTTGTGTTGTTTATCTTATTGTTGTTGTTGGTGTTATTGTTCTGAGAGAGGAAACCAAACACATTTCAACACAGCAACCAATAGCTTTATCATACAGCTGCTGCTGTTTAATATTCTCACCCTCTCTCTCTCTCTCTCTCTCTCTCTCTCTCTCTCTCTCTCTCTCTCTCTCTCTCTCTCTCTCTCTCTCTCTCTCTCTCTCTCTCTCTCCTTCCCTCTCTCTCTCTTTCTCTCCTTCTGTCTCCTTCTGTCTCTCCCACCATCACCACACTCACTTATAACTCTATTCTTGTTTTGAGATCTGGCAAATACAATCGCAGCAAACTAATTGTGTTGTTTAGTTTATTACTACGACTACGACTACTACCTCTACTACTACTACTACCACTGCTGCTGCTGCTTAACCTGAAATCTCTTCAGATCCAGCAGAGAAATCTACGATCAAAGACGTTCTAACCGTGACAGTCTTTAGTTCAGACATTATATACATCTAGTGCTGGTTCTCATTCCTTTTCCAACACACCGGAGGAAATTTAACTGCTCTTTCTAAAAAAAAAGAGGTTATATGACGCACCCGTTGTCATCTCTTGTCGTTGTTAAGAAACGGTCAGCAGTGTCCTCCTCACCACCACTGTATGTTCTAAATCAACCAGTCCCTGTCCTTCCCACTTCCAATAAGATCTCATTACTGGTGAAGGAAGTTATTAATGGAATAATCTTGGAATTGTTTTTACCATGTCTTCAGACCTCCACATGCTTCTCAATTTACCAAAATATCAGGTATGCTCTGAACATTTCTCCTTTTTAATTTCATTTTACTTCTAACCTATTATTTTTTCTATTTTCCTTTTTTTCTGATCTCCTATCCTTCCCTCGTTTTGGCCGTTTGACCGTGGTCATGCTGGGGCACTCCCTTTGATGGTTAGTTTAACAGGTTGACTTCAGTTCTTTTCTTTTAAATTTGTTGCTTATTCTATAAGTTTCTTTTGCCGAACTGCTAAGTCACAGGGTTGTAAACAAACCAACACCAGTTTTCAAGTGGTAGTGGTAGGGGGACGACAGCACAAACATGAAAACTTATGCACACAATGTTTCAGTCATTTGATTGTCTGGCCATGCTGGGGTACCGCCTTCAAGGGTTAGTTAAACAGACTGACTTCAGTTCTTATCTTTTAAATGTATTACTCATCCTATTGGTCTTTTTTTGCCGAACTGCTAAGTTACGGGGTTGTAAACAAACCAACATCAGTTGTCAAGTGGTGGGTGGGTAGGGGACAAACACAAACATGAACACATATACACACACATATACCTAAATATATACAACCGGCTTCCACAGAGTTTCAGCCTAACAGATTCATTCATAAGGCATTGGTCAGTTCCGCAAAGGTCGTCTTTGTTTTTCAACCTTTCATGCGTGTGTGTGTGTGTGTGTGTGGAGGTGGGGGGGTCGATAGAATTCATATCAGTCATATACTGGGGTTGATGTTATTGACTAGTACCCTCCCCACAAATTTCAGGCTTTTGTGCCTTTAGTAGAAAGGATTATTATTATCATTATTATTATTATTATTATCATTATTATTATTATTATTATTATTATTATTATCATCATCATCGTTATTGAGGTGGTGAGCTGGCAGAGTCGTTAGCACGCCGGGTGAAATGCTTAGTGGTGTTTCATCTGCCGCTATGTTCTGAGTTCAAATTTGCCTTTCATCCATTTGGGGTCAATAAATTAAGTACCAGTGATACACTGGGGTTGATGTAATTTACTTGTCTTCTCCCTAAAAATTTCAAGCCTTGTGCCTTTAGTAAAAAGGATTATTATTATTATTATTATTATTATTATTATTATTATTGTTATTGTTATTATTGTTATTATTGTTATTATTATTATTATTATTATTATTATTATTATTATTAAGGTGGTGAGCCAACAGAAACGTTAGCATGTTGGGTGAAATGCTTAGTAGTATTTTGTCTGCTGCTACTTTCTGAGTTCAAATTCTGCCAAGGTTGACTTTGCCTTTCTACCTTTTGGGGTCAATGAAATACCAGTGAAACACTGGGGGCGATGTAATCGACTAGTCCCCTCCCCCAAAATAGGAGTGAAATAGGAAATGAAAGAATACGTATGAAATATAAATGTCAACAAACAGAAATTAAAACACACACACACACACACGAACACACACACACATACACTCTCCCCCCCTCTCTCTCGCTCTCCCAAAATGCAACACAGCTGGGATGAGTTGATAGTTGATCTTCCAGGACCAAATCCGGTTGAAATATTTCCTTTTCGGAGTTTATAAAATAAGAGGAAATTACTCAGTTTTCTAGAAAGTTCAAACACCACCACAATCATCATCACCACATTCATCATCACCACAATCATCATCATCATAACATTATCATATATTTGCTTTTACCTGCTGGTATGGGTTGGATGGTAAATATTAATTCAAAGTTACTGCCCTTCCCAGCATGTTGAAAAACCCTTTTGGATAGAAAAAGTCAAAGGCTGCCTGTGGGCATTGGTTGGCCTGGGGCTATAATAGAAGATAATAGAAGGTGCCATGCAGTGGCCTTGAACCCAAAATCATGTGGTTGCAAAGTGGGCTTCTTAACCACACAGCCATTCCTGTGCCTGTAGCAGCCTTCAATTTTTTTGTATCCAAAAGAATTTTTTTTTCAACTCAGTATTTATTTACTTACCATTATTTATAGCATTTATGTTCTTCAAGAACCAATTCCAAAAGAAAAGAATTATTTCACATTTTTCAAAAGTTTTTTTATGACATTAAAAAAAAAACTAATTTTTTTGTTTTTTTGCCAGAGGATATATTGCGAAACATCGAAGTCAAAACTGGCTTTTAATAAACCTAAAGGTGACAGCTGGATACAGCTGGCTGGACATGAACGTAAGTTGAACCCATTGCTTTTATCATATTTTTGCTGTTGTTTGATAATCCCAGGTCAGCTCTGACCTTGCAGGATTATGATTAAAGACATTCTAACTATGACCACCTCTCTTTGTTTTTAAAAAGACCCTGTACATTTTAGACTACCTGTCACATCTTCACCACCATCTAACTGGGATAGCCATGTGTTTCCCCAACTGCAAGACATATGTTCCTGTCCTTATCATACTTTAACCTCTCATCACCTGGTATAAAGTCATCCTCCTTAATACACCTCATCCCACACCATCACTTGTGGGGGTGGGGTCTTGCCTTGTCTGTCTTTCTCTATCATGTGTTAACTTTCATTACATGGAATAAAGCCACCTCCCTCAATACTAAACCAGTAAAATCAATGTAAAGACCCCCTTTGGTCACAAATGACCATGGAATTGCACCTAGGAAGCTCCCCTCCGAGGCACAAGTCCAGGCAAGGCTGTTTTATGAAAGACCAGCAGTTACCCATGCATACCAACCTCCCCTCACTGATGTTTGCAAGGGACAGGCAAAGGGGCTGATACAGCATAGCACCAGTGATGTTGCAACTCATTTCTACAGCTGAGTGAACTGGAACAAAATGAAATAAAGTGTCTTGCTCCAGAACCCAACACACAGCCCGGTCTGGGAATTGAACTTGTTACCTCATGATTGTGAGCCTGTAATGAATGAGAAAAAGAAATTTTGGCATTTGGAAGGGCATCCAGCCATAGAGACCATGCCAAAACAGACATGACATGGAGCCCGAATGAACCCTTCAACTGATTATCTCCTATCAAACCGTGTAACCCATGCCAGCATGAAAAGGGACGTTAAATGATAATGATGATACTTACCTGTATATTCCATACCTGTCTGCATGCTGAAATCTTTGCTAAACTCATTGCCTACTCCCACCTCTCAAACACCATTTCTGTACATGGCTTGCACAGTTCTCTCACAAGCCATTAACCAGCACTGAATTTTTTCAGCAACCATCTAATTACAGCTCTTACCCAAGAACTTCTTATGAAGTTGTCTCATTAGGAAGAGAAAGCATAGGTGGTAATTCTTTTTGGTGCAAACACAAGCTGTACCTTATCTAAGCTAATCCTGTCATTGATCTGTGTTGAGTGGTACATTCTAAACTCCTGAAGGATTTGATATTTAGAACTAATCATCTGTTCTGTTTCCCAGTGAGTGTTAAGTATGGTCTGTGCGTTTGCCTGATTGGTTGGTGATCGAGTGACTGTTGAAATTTTTGGCGTTAGTTTTGTAAACTGTTAGGTTACTGACGTCAGTAAGACTAAGAACCTTGAACCTTCTCCATTCCTTGTCTCATATATATATCCTCCAGCATAGATATCATGGCATTGCTCTATATATATAATATGCTTTTGTATTGCTTTTATTTTCAGTTTTTTTATTTCTAGTTTCTGGCCTTCCAAAGCACTTTAAACACGATTTCACGTACTTCAAATAAACTATTGTACCCTGCCACCCCCACAATACATTAATATTCTAACCAAACTTTTCTCTCTTGTAGAAACATTTGCTCCAGCCACAAGTAACACAATCTGGAAGAGACGATTGTCTGATGACAGCAACGAATTCCAAACATACAAAGAACTACAGACTGATGTAGCCAAGTCTATTGTTCCTAAATTCTACCAGCAGATTGAATACCATGGGCAGTGTATCCTTTTATATACATGCACATAGACACTCCATAACATACACACTATCAATTCAACTGATGTGCTGACTTGCCAAGAACTTCGGGTGTATATGTGTGTGTGTATGTATGTACGTATTGTGGTGTATTTATAGATATGTTTATATCTGTCTCTCTCCATATATATATATATTTGTGTGTGTGTATGAGAATATATACATATAAAATATAAAGAAAAAGAGGAGGGATAAGATAAAAATATTTTTCTCATCTTATACCTCCTCTTATTCTTTATATTATATACACTCGTTATGAAATAATATGTACCAAATGGATTTACCGGATTTCAACTGGATCGGATTATACATTACATCCCTTTGTATTGTTTTGGTTTACTATGAGGTAATTAAAGGATCCTTTTTTTATGAATGCCACTGGATTAGTTAAATCCATATACTGTCCATTATATATATA
>NC_069002.1:3892016-3896330 GCF_001194135.2 Octopus bimaculoides | reverse complement strand
TTTTCTTAACATGAAACCAATGGTAGCTTTAATTCATAAATGAAGACATTATAAATACACACACACACACACACACACACACACACACACACACACACATGAGAGAGAGGGATACAAATATCTATAAATAACAGATGTTTCAACATTGAGTGATTATCAATAAGAATTTGTTGTTGTGTGGTCCAGGTTGTTCCCATTGTGCGGTTAAGTATCTCTACCATTGCCAAGACTTATGAGAGAAAGTGCACAGCAGTCAAAAGGATTGTACCTATTGTTGGTACACTTAATCTGTTACTTGATTTAATACCACTACTTGACCTTTTGGTGCCCTAAGTAGATTTCATTGTGTTGCAAACTTTCAGAATGACCCTCCAATTACTTCCTCTGTTTAATCAACCAATCTTGATTGCCTTCCATAAAAATAATAAAACCAAAATGTACTGTTTTTCTATAAATACCCCATCCCATAAAAAATTTTTTTTAAAAACCCTGCCATGCTGTTCATATTTTGTTTTACAGGTGCAGCAGTGGGTGTGTGGTAAGTACCAACCACGTGGTTCCTGGTTTAGTCCCACTGTGTGGCACCTTGGGCAAGTGTCTTCTACTATAGCCTTGGGCTGACCAAAGCCTTGGGAGTGCCAAATAAACACACGCAGAATATATTCATTCTTCACTTGTTTATTATTGTTCTTATTTTGTGTCCATTGTCTGGAAATCTTTCATCACACATCTTGCGACCTCTTCAGCAACAGAATGAACTAAACAGAACAGGAGGATACATGTGGGATGGATCATTACTGAGGAAGTCACAGGATGTGTGACAAAAGATTTCCAGACAATGGACATAAGTAAGAACAATAATGAACAAATGAAGAATGAATATATATAGTGTGTGTGTGTGTGTGTATGTGTGTTTATTTGATAAGAAAAAAAATAACCATCCCCCAATATATCAAGATCTGTTTCAACACACAATTTCAGATAAGGAATCTAGCAAAAAAATATATAAACATAATTTTTTAAAAATGTTTTACATTTATTTTGTCCTTATTTGCATGAAAGGGTTGTGTTTTATCTCTATCACACAATTTTTTTTTTTACAAGTGCATGCTCTTTCTATTATAGACTATCTAACTGAGAATCAGTAGTCAATTATGAAGGGGTGCTGAAAAATTCCTGGCTTTGGGTAAAAGAAAATACAGGAGGATCAGTTAATTATGATTTTATTCAACATATTCCCCCTCTCAGATTCACACACTTATTGCAGTTGTCCTTCAGTTTTTCTAAGCCCTGTAAAAGAACTTGGAAAGTTGGGCCTCCAACCAGGCCTTTTGCAATATGCTTAAAGCTAGGAACGTTTCAGCACTCCATCGTATTGTGTCCATCTTGCAAGCTGAGATCATCAGTTACCTGCTTTGTCTTTGCCACAGATTAACTGCTGTAGCATTACTCATTCTGAGTTAAGAGCTATACCTTAATGAAAAGAATATATTTTATAAAACTGTGAAAAATACAGAAATATCATGACTGGAAACAATCCTTAACACTTCTCAGATTTTATTGAAATTCAGAATTTGCTGGAAGATTTCCATGATCCGAACATAATTGATATGAAATTAGGAACCAGGTAAACTAAATTCCATCCAATTTCTTTAATCCTTTAATCATGTAAACCAACTATATCTGGCCCAAATATTCTAAGTGGGATCCATATAGCATGTGACTCTCTCAACTGCTGCCTATAAGACACAGGGATGCAAGACTGCATTCAAAATGTCATCAAATTGATTGACATAAAGGTACAGGCATGGCTGTGTGGTTAAGCAGTTTGCTTCCAGTCATATAGTTTTGGTTTCAGTCCCACTGCAGGGTACCTTGGTTAGACATCTTCAACTATAACTCTGGGCTGCCTTGTGAGTGGATTTGGTTGAAGGGAGTTGAAAGAAGCCCATTATGTACACACACACACTGTGTGTGTGCGTGCGTGCGTGTCTCCTTGTATTAATGTCATGCATTTGTTGTAAACAAATGTCTTGATTTCCAATATTTTATGGAAACATGTCTGGCCACGAGAAATATTAACTTGCTTGGAAACAGGTGACAGGAAGGGCACTCAGTCATAGGAAATCTGCCTTAAAATCGAACTCTGTCCAACCCATGCAAACATGGAAAAGTTGGTGTTAAATGAATGATGATGTGAGTTATTGTAGAGTCTTTTGTGAATCATTGCTATGATAGATCTTAGTTAAGATATCTGCTGGTTATATCTTTGCAGGACATTTCTTGAATCAGAAGTGATAAATGAGTCCTTAAGGACAGATTTATTTAAGAAGATGGTCATGATTGACCCTACAGCACCTACAGCTCAGGAGAGACAAGCAAAAGCCCTCACCAAACTTCGGTATATGCAGGTAAACTTCAGTACCAGATAATTCTATAGTCTTTGAACCTTTTGCATAGTTTCCTATCATTATTGATCTTTTTTCTGTCTTTCCTTGAAATGTTTGCTGATTACCCTATATACAAAGTGAAAAGTCCTGTTGTTGTCTTTGCCCTTTACTCTTCCTGGATTTCGGTAAACCCCAGCCAGTTGGTGACCCCCTTGACCTTGTATAAATTGTATAAACTATTTCTTTTTCAGTTTAGAGAACAGCAAAGTTCATCTGCATCACTCGGATTCCGAATAGAGGCTGTGAGGGTGAGTGAAGCTTCAGATCATTCTTAGTGACGGCGTTTTGAAAAAAATTGGTGGACAGGGGAGGGTAAACTTTGCGGTTGGCCCTCTGATCTGACACAGTTGTTCCTGAGATCTAAGCTAGGAACACTTTTCAGTGATCCTGACTTCGTGTGTGTGGATGTGTGTTACTGTCTTCTTCTGCTGGATGCCCTTTCTGTCACTACCCTTCACTTGTTTCCAAGTAAGGTAATATTTCCCCATGGCCTAACATTATGTGCTGTGAATAACCCCCCCCCCCCACTCAAGCACACACACACACACTCTGTGGGCTTCTTTCAGTTTCTGACTACCAGATCTACTCACAAGGCTTTGGTCGTCTTGGGGCTATAATTGAAAACATTTGCTCATGGTGCCATGCAGTGGGACTGAAGCTAAGAACATGTGGCTGGAAAGTGAACTTCTTATCCACACAGCCACACCTGTGCCAATAGTATTTATGTTCACAACCTGGAATTGAAGTCTATTGTAACCAAGACAAAAGCAACAAGGTATAAATAAACAATGTTGTATAGTTGCCTGCGAAGTTGTAACCATAGAAATTTGTGTGAGATAAAAGAGGAGAGGAGAGAGGGAGAGAGAGAAATTTACAAAAAAGGGAAAAGTAAGAACATGCTCAATAACAATAACAACCACCTTGTTTTTCAGAAAATATTTAGGACATTTTTACCCTGAATAATGAGGATTGACATTTTCTAAGCTAGATAAATGAATACAATGAAATGTAATATATTATACAAAGGTGTGGCTGTGTGGTTAAGAATTTTTCTTCCCAACTACATGGTTTCGGGTTCAGTCCCACTGCATGGCACCTTGGGCCAATGTCTTCTACTGTAGCCCAGGTTTACCAAAGGTTGATTTAACCCTAATTACAGTGGGATTGTTCACCCCAAGTAATCCTAGATGCTTCTTATTACTCGATGCACTCAGCCTGAACCTAGACTATACCTGAGTACTTGTACAGTGCATACCTGGATATTTTATGACTTTATACATATAAATATGTGTGTGTGTGTGTGTATGTATGTATGTATGTATATATATATATATATATATATATATATATATATATATATATATATATATATATATATATACATATATATATATATATATATATGTAGCATGGAAAGCGGACGTTAAACGATGATGATGATGATGATGATATATATTTACTTGGAGAATGGAGCAACAAATACAAGAAAAAGCATTTTCGTTGGACTAGATAGCCGTTGTTTTATTATGTGGAGCTTGTGAAATGAGTCAGTGTGGAGGTTTAGGTTATGTAATAAGTCATTTTGTATATTATGTCATAGTCACTTACGCACGTTTCGATCCAGCCAGAAGTTTGGCCGATCTCTTCAGAGTGTTGCAGGGTATATTCGAAGTTTGTGGTGTGCGAAACGTAGGAGAAGTAATTATTGGGTGTAGTATATGTGGTGGTGTGATAGTGGTGATAGGTAAATACAGCCTTACGTTTTAGTTGTTGCGTTGGTCTTCTTGTAAGGGGATATAGGGTGGGTGCTATTTAAGAACATTGTTCCAGTTTTAGTCGAGCGCATCTCCACGTGTGTGTATAT
>NC_069002.1:3885104-3889506 GCF_001194135.2 Octopus bimaculoides | reverse complement strand
ATATACATGTATGTGTGTGTGTATATCTATATATATATATACGTACATACTTATGTATATATGTGAATGTATATGTATGCTTATATGTATATATGTGTGTGTATACACTCACACAACACACACATGCATATATATGCATATATATGTATGTCTGTCTGTCAGTGTGTGTGTATGTATATTTATATATGTATCTGTATGTACATGTGTGTGTGTATACATATGAGATAGGTAAACCAGATAATACAATCAAAAGAATCTAAAATTATAAAATGCATTCAATGATAATAATAAACAGATGTTGAAATTATGTGTGAGAGTTCCAGTTTGTGTGTGTATGTGTGTGTTTATATATACATGTTATCATTAATATGTAGATGATGGAAATGTTATTATTATTATGTTCAGTTCCTGCCGAGGTCAGCTTTGCCTTTCATACTTTTAGGGGCTGATAAAATAAAGTACCAGTCATGTACTGGGATTGATGGTAATGATTGACCCTGTGCTAGAAATAATAATAATTATAATTATTATTATTATTATTAAGTATGATTTTTCTATTACTTTATTTTCTTAATGGAACAGCAGCTATTGTAAGTGAACGAAAAGAAATCTTATCAAAATTAATTATTACTTACTAAAATAGAAGGAAAAATGGCATTAAAAAAAAAGCAGAAAATGCAACATCATTTGATTTTAAAATTTTTGGGTTAATAAAAATTTCGAATGATTACTATGAAACATTGCTAACAATTTTTAGTTCTAATTAAAAGAAAAAAATTGAGAAATAAAAACACTTCCTAAACAATTACAAGTACTATATACTGTTTTAACAACCATGTCAAAACAGACACAGAAGTCTAGTATCATCTTCTACTTGGCTGGCTCCTGTCAAAATGTCCAACCCATGCCAGCATGGAAGGCAGACTTTAAATGATGATGATGATGATGAATATCAAAACCAATTATAACTGTATGAAAAATTAGCTGTATTATAAAGAGTAAACTTTGGAAGCCAATTTGTATCACACTCTAAAGATTGAGTGTAACTGTAGGACTAACAAGAACTATCTTTTGGATGGAAAATGTCTGACAAACTATGACGGAGCAATAGAATCAAATCGAAATCCAAGATTTTAACAAGATTGACTGGTAGTTTACAGCCTACTGTCTTGTACTGTTGAAAAGCAATGGAAAAACTTAGTATTAGGAATATTTTTTTGATGCATTTGACCATCTGATATAAATAAGTCAAACCTAAAGTTTACTGTGTGGTATCATGTGATGCTGAATGTTATTGAAAGAAGCCCATTGACATTGGAAACACTTTTTTTGTTTTTTTTTGCTGATACACCTACCTGCTGACATTAAAACCTGCTGATTGCCCATTCAGCAAGAAATTTGGAGTAATGGAAAAGTAGTCAACTTGAATATTGTAATAAATATTTTCTCTGCTTGACCGGTGGTGAGAGTGACGCATATTCATCCCCCTCTCACCCCTATTCAAATATTGCTTACCCTATTTGTAGTGTTAAGTCAGTTAATATATTAATTTACACGAAAATATCAACTAATAATTAATGTTATTTTTTGTGTACGTGTGAAAATGCATGCACGTACGCGTGTGTGTGTGTGTGTGTAAATTCATATGGATATGTGTGCATGTATTTAAATATGTATATAAATGTATGTATGTGGTTGTATCTTGCAATCTCAAAAGGAAAAAATAAAATAAATAATATATAGTTTTCAATAAAAAAACATTGTTTTGTTATTATTTTCCATAAATTTATGTTTTGAGCAGAATCAATAGTGCACCAGATAAATTGCTTTACAATCCAGATTGCAATCCTGTCCAAGTTGGCTTTATTATTTGTTGCATCGATGTATTATATGTTCGATGTATAATATAACGGGACATTGATGACGTCCTCACAAACCATTCTACTCAGGATACTGGTAATAACCCTCAACAATACACAACTCTCAGCTTCACCCTACTTGACACTGCTCTGAAGGCTCTCTGCGTACGTCCATTTATATTGTGGCACAGTCCATAAGGAGCCGACCAATAGGGGTGTTCTACTTCTACACAACATTATTATATAATGCCAGCATTTTGCTTAGTCATTCATTAGCATGCTGGGAAAAATGCTGAGTGGCATTGCGTCTGTCTTAACACTCTGAGTTCAAATTCCGCTGAGGTTGTCTTTGCCTTTCATCCTTTCGGGGTCAATTTAATTCCTTGTTACACATGTTTCATTACAATATAGGAAATACTTTATGAATAGAAATATTACTATTAATAATAATAATAATGATAATAATAATAATAATATTGGTTTCAAATTTTGGTTCAAAACCAGCAGGTTTGGGGGTAGGGGTAAATAATTACAGAGGCAACAAATTGTTGGATCAGGTGATGAAGGTTACAGAGATGCTCACAGGCAGGAATTCCATAAGATGTGCCTGGTGCAAGCTATGGACACACAAGATGTGCAGCAATATCAGATGAGGGTTAACTGGGAAAATAGGTTTTGTGTGTAGAAGGTGCACGGGTACAATAAACACTGAAAATGTACAGAAAATAGACTCCATCAAATACCAAGCAGGTAAGCTAGATGTTGTTGATAGCTTCTGTTGATAGGTAACCAAGTTAGTAGTGGAGATGGATGCTCCAAGAGTTAGCTGCAAGAATAAGAATAGGCTGGGCGAAGTTCAGAGAGCTCCTCCCTCCGTTGTTAACAAATGGCTTCTCTCTCAGAGTAAAAGACAGACAGTATGATGCTTGTGGTGCGAACAGCTGTGCTACATGGTAGTGAAACATGGGCTGTCACCACCAAGGACATGCGTAGGCTTGAAAGAAACAAAGCTAGTATGCTTTGCTGGATGTGCAATGTCAGTGTGCATGTATGATGGGGTGTAAGCGTCTTGGGAGAAAAGTTGGGCATAATAGAGGCATCAGATGTGGTGTGCAAGAGAGACGACTGTGCTGGTATGGTCATGTGATGCATATGGACGAGGACAGCTGTGTAAAGAAGCACTGATCTCTAATTGTGGAGGGAGCCTGTGGAAGAGGTAGACCCAGGAAGACATGGAACGAGGTGGTGAAGCATGATCTTCAAACATTGGGCCTCATGGAGGCAATGACTAGTGTCCAAGACCTTTGGTGATATGCTGTGCTTGAGAAGATCCATTAAGCTAAGTGAAATTCTAGTCATAGCCAATACCAGTGTCACATAATTGGCACCTGTGGTGGTGGCACATAAAAAGGACCTTTTAAGTGTTGGGCCTCATGGAGGAAATGTGGCCGATGCTGGTGTTGCATAGCTGGCACCTGTGCTGGTTGCACATAAAAAGCATCTTTTGAGTGTTGGGCCCCACAGCAGCACCTATCCTGCAGACCTATGAGAAAATAAATAGCAGTAATATGCTCAGGATTGATTTGACGACTTCATTCTCAAATCAAATTGCTGCCTTTGTGTCTGTTGTAAAAATCCATGTTTTCGTCTATATTTTATTTCAAGACTGCTTCTCAATCAGAGAAATCCCTTGATTCTGCTCCCACTCTCAAAATTAGGAGAATTTTTTTTCTCTCACTCCTCATTATTGATGAGAAAACAAGATAGAAAATACAGCCATATAATTCTACTTTCTGCAGCGAAATTCTGGTCTAGGCACCCCATAACGTTTTTAGTTTTTGGAATTTCCCGAAAATTTTTGCGAATTTGTGTTCCACTCATGGGAATTCATACAATTATGCAACAAAAATTTTCTTAAAAATTTTTTTTACCCCACTTCCTAATAAATCTTAAAAGTTGGCATTTTTGCGCATTAAAAAAAAAATCAGTTTAAAATACGGACAGTCCGAATTTTTTATTCTTAAATCCCAGCTGTTCACCACCCTTGGGTGCACCATCATTCCATTAAATGTGTTTATGGGAAGAAAAAGTTGAAACATATCAATACAAGTTAGAAACGAGAAAGGTATCAGGCGGTCGTGAGTTGTGCTAAAAACAACAGCTAAACCAACCTTTAAATCATGCAAAAATTATTTTTCTGCATAATCGTATAAATTCCCGTGCGTAGAGCAAATTTGCAACAATTTTCTAAAAACGTTATGAGGGATTATATGGGGTACTTAACCAGAATTCTGCCCTTTCTTCGCCTTTTTGTTGGTTCCGCTAAAATAATTTTAAACCAATGTAAATTTTAATTAACATGTAATTTAACCGCTGCCCCACCTCCATCTATGTTGTTGTTGGCACTCCGTCGCTTACGACATCGAGGGTTCCAGTTGATCCGATCAACGGAACAGCCTGCTCGTGAAATTACCGTGCAAGTGGCTGAGCACTCCACAGACACGTGTACCCTTAACGTAGTTCTCGGGGATATTCAGCGTGAC
>NC_069002.1:3877196-3885094 GCF_001194135.2 Octopus bimaculoides | reverse complement strand
ATCGAAAGGAAAGGAAAGCGAGCGGTTCGGTTATCTGAAAACGAGGCTGAAATTCAAACTATGGCGGGCATCGAACAAATTATCGCGATTCTAAACGATTTGCCTCTTGATCAACTGGAAGATAGCTGGGTAAAGTCGGCATGGGAAAAAGATTTTGTTGAATTAGACTCTGTTCCGGAAGACTTGATAATTGATTTAGAAGAGAACAACTTCTACATCGAAGATCTGCTTAAACTTCAATCTTCTCTCGATCGCTGGATAAACAGAGAAACAAACGAGGTTAGTTTTTGGACGGTTCTAGTCGAAAGTAATGTTTCCTATAAACATTTCATCGCTTATCTGGCATATTTGATAGAATCTGCTTCTTCCAAAACCAAAGTGGGTGCAACAAAAAGACATGCAGGTCTGTTGGCTTCTTGTAATTATTTCCAACTCGTATCCATTTCTGGTAGTGGCGCTTTTAAAATTTTTAATCCGATGTTATTAAACTTGTGCCTGGACGTTTTGCGTAGGTGGACGTCGAGCGCCGGCGCCAACAGAAAACGTAAACTCTCACAAAAGAATTCTCAGAAGAATATCCGCGCGAAAAATCGTAGATTGAATAGAAATACTTCGGTCGAGATGGATGATGATGACGGGGACAATGGAAGCGAAGAAAGTGACGGAGAAGAACTTTCTCCGCAAGATAACATCATTCTACAGAAAGCCTTGGTTAGTGCGCTAAAAGCTTTTATTCAACTTGTTCAGAATTTTTCTTTGCGTGGATCCGATTCTTCAATTCACAAAAGCGTCCAAGTTATGGCCGAACTTATCCGTCCCTACGCAGGTTTGGACAACCATATTAACTGTTCGTTTACTACTTCCACCGCTAAATATCCAGTCGAGTTGGCGTATGTTGCCTTAAAACAATTATGTTCCGGCTTTCAAGGTAACTCGTCTGCCATCATCAGCATTGTTTACAAACAACTAATGAGCAGCATATTAATGCTTGGTATCAACAACAAAGTGGTTTTCTCCCAAACAATTCCTGCTGCCTACACTCAATGCCGACTGAATTCTATTTCATTTGTATGTGACATTCTTCGTCAGCACAAAGATTCGGCAATGAAGTCTGCTAGGACTTTAATTCAACATTTATGTATTAAAACTCCAGACAAAACAGATTATAGAAGCAAAGTGGCGGAATCTATTTTGACTATAATGGACGCTTTTGACAAAATCAATTATGCCGAAATGATAAAATGGCTTGGTGTGTTGGTAAATACTTCGAAAACTAACAACCGAATGATAGCTCTTGAAATTTTTTCGTTGTTGCTTTCGAAAGCTGAGATACAGTCAATCGAAGATGTTCCTGTCGATCTACAAGAATATTTAAAACATAAACATTATATTGGTTACGTTGTTGACCGCTGTTCCGACAATTCTTCATCAGTCCGTTCAAGAGCAATTGTAATCTTTTCCCAGTGTGTAGGGTCGAGGAATCAAAAAATTGTAAATGTGTGCCAAAGTTTGTTTACGCCACAAAATAAAGAATATGACAGCAACCCTTCAAATTTAGAAAGTCTTCCAAATGTAGAAGCTGACAATGTGACTCCAATTTCTTGTGAGAAAGAAATGAATGGTACCACTCTTCCTTCAGGCTCTGAAAATAACAATACCCCTAATCAAGGTATTGTCCTCACTGGACAGACACCGTTTGTCAACTTGGATTTTAGTCCTGCTGATAATAATCTTTCTGATAATAATGGTGTTCTTTCAATGTTGAAAAGGAGATCATCAGATGAAAAAGTTTTTGTGAGGAAATCAGCTCTTCAGGCTTTTGAAAGTCTTGTACGGTTGCTGCAGAATGACTGCCAAATGGGTGTAAATATTTTGGAAGAAAGATGCCGAGACCCGTCTTTGTCTGTTCGGAAGCAAGCTATGCAGTCGCTCAGCTCCCTTCTAATTGATTTACCAACATGCTATTTCATTCAGAAGGCTTGGCTCAATGGAGTTTTACCTTTGATTTTGGATTGTGAAAGTACTTTACAAGAAAAATGCATGAAGTGCCTTGAAGAAGTCCTCCTTCAGAATCTGTGTACATACAATAGGTCTCTGTCAAGTCAGTACCAGTTAACATGGAATTTATTAAAAATAATGGCTGGAGAAGAGGAAGAAAGTCTTCGGCGATATTTCCAACGCGCTGTTAGCCAGTGGTCAAGGTTGAAGCTGATCAAAGCGTTTCACATCAATGTCCTTAAAACTCACATTGGTACTGAACATAACAATGCAGCATGGATGATGCTTTCAGAACTTTCGACTGCAAAAGTAAAATTCGATTGCTCTTTTGTAGTTCAGTTTTGGGAAGAAAATTGTTCATTAGACAGTGGCAACGAGAGTACATCAACTTGTAAATATGTTTTGAAAGTTTTATTGAATGTGGCTGAATCAGTGCCTTTTGAAGAGAAGCAAAAACTTGTAGCTGACCTCAGCAAGCGTTTGTTGCAGTTCTGTTCTCCTATCGACTTAATTTCTGTAACCATGGCAACTATCAAGAAACTAACTGAAGACAATAAATTTGAGAAAAACAAGTTGAAAACGTTATGCCAGGACATTCTGCAAGCTTCTGATAAATATTTATCCAAATTAATTTTGTCTGAAAAAGAAAACACTGTTGTTGATGAAGAAAAAGTTATTTGTCATTTGTTTACTCTTGGAGAAGTTTGTCAACTTCATCCAGCATATCCCATCAAACATATTTTGTTAGTAGTCCAGAGCATCATTGCTTCTCCTTGCATTTCGGATTTTGTATTGAAATGTTCCCAAGGATCAGCCGCCTCCCAAACAAATGGTCTGGATAATTTGTCTAAAACAAAGTCCAGTAAAGATCATGAAACTTTGCTTCATTTTGCCGGTTCCAAGTTAAGCAGTCGCGTGAGAGGGCATGCTTTCATTACACTCGGGAAATTCTGCCTTCAGAATGAAGATCTTGCGAAAAAGTGTGTTGCAGCACTTGTACGAGAATTGGAAACGTCATCCGAAGAAGCGATCCGCAACAATGTGGTTTTCATTTTGTGTGACCTGTGCATACGATACACTACCCTTGTCGATCAGTATATTCCCAAGGTAGCAACATGTCTCAATGACGTTTCTCCTTTGATCCGGAAACAAACCATGACATTACTCACCATGCTCATCCAAGAAGATTATCTGAAATGGAAAGGTCCACTCTTTTATCGTTTCATCACAACTTACTTAGACGAACAAATAGAACTGCAAAAGTTCTCCGAGTTTTGCTTTGTTCATTGTCTGTTGGTTCGTAATCCAAACATCATGTTCTATCATTTTATTGAATGCATCTTTTACTTCAATCGTTACCAGAAACATCCAATGTATAACAGATTCACCCAAGATCAAAACACCAAAAACAGCCTTGATCTACGTGGAAAATCCAAATTTGAACTGCGGTGGCGTCTTTACACTTTCATGCTCCAACACATGACCGATGAACATAAAATCAACTTATCTGCAAAACTGAATCAGGAAATCCTTGCAGGCGTTGTTGATGGAATCATTGAACTTGATGCAGACGGAACTACAGTGTTGCAGGATTCTTTAACCATCCTTGGTAGTAAAGAAATCAAAATATCTTTAATTGTCAACAAACAAAATGAAGGTAACATGGATGAAGAGGAAATGGCAGCTGCTGTTATTGCAAAAATGAACAAAAATCTTATTTCAAAAGTGATGAAGAAAAATTTGATAGAAAATATAGTTCCGATTGTTACATCACTAAAGCTTGTCTTAGAAACTAAACGGTCTCCAGTGTTGAAAGAGCTGATGTTGTATCTCCGAGAACTCATTAAAGATTTCAAAAGCGAAATTCAACAGATTCTTGGTACGAACAAGCAACTTGCTGATGAAATCGAATTTGATTTACGTAAGTTTGAAGAACAACAACAACAACAACAACAACAACAACAACAACAACAACAACAACAACAACAACAGCAGCAAGAAGAAGAAAATGAAGAACAACAAGAAATCGCTCAAAAATCTCCTTCTCCTGAGCAAGAATTTGATGATGTGAATAACAATCGTAACTCAAACCAAGTTCCTGTTTCTACTGAAAAGCTGGGCAGAAATTTAGAAACCCTTTCCTTATCTAAGAAAGCAATTTTGAATTCTGCGAAAAAATCTATTGAAAGACTTCAGCAAATTAATGGAGAAAAGAGGCAGTCTCTTGGAATGAGTTCTGACAGCTCAACAAGCAATACTTCAAAATCAAGACAGGATGTCAGAGACAGTTCAGACGAACAGAATTATCTGAACCGTGCTATCAGCACTCCATTTGTTGCCAGCAGGTCTAAAAATGTCACATTTCACTCCGACCAAAATATTAGTATGACGCCACCTTCCCCCATTCGCCACAACTCACCAAACAGTTTAAGGAATACATCTTTGCAGTCGACAAGCTTAAATTCACTGCAAGACAATGCCGAGAATGTCATCCACCTCACTTCTCCTTTAAAGATCTCCGAGGCAAACAAGGTTTGGAACATTACCCCCGGACGGCATAGAACTAAATCAGCAAGACTAACAGCCTTGAAATGTGAAGACGAAGATGAAAATGACATTAAGATGGAAGAGCCTGCTACTACTGTTGCAGGCCAGACACGTCGAAGCTGATAGACTGAGATATAGAACTCTCAATAGCAATTATTGAGTAATGGAACTAGTTGCATTAATTCCCACTTAAATTTTTGCTTGTATGTGTGTGTGTGTGATACGATTGTAGTGTGGTGTGTTGTAAACTTATATAATATGTATGTATGATTCACTGTTAGAGCTATGTATATATAAAATTTCCTATTGAAACAGACTGTTTATGTGGGTATGTGCATATACATATATATATACATACATACATTAAACAAATAAACAAACATGTATACATACACACACACATGTATTTATGTAAATATGTGTATGTACATATATGTGTGTATATATTTACATGTATCTAGTTGTGTATGTATATATATATGTGTGTGTATATATTGTATATATGTATGATGTATATATAGGATGCAGTGAATAAACTGTCATCTAAATTATGCAAAAATGAAAATAACATTGACATCTCATTTTAACATATATTTACCAAAATTACATAAAAATATCTTGAAATACTAAAGAGTAAATTTATTCAATGAAATCGTCATTGGCTTCAACCACAGCCTCCAGACGATTTCGGAATCTCCTGCAACTCTTCTGGATGGTCTCCTTGTTGGTGAATGCTGCCATAATCCTTGCCTCCAGTTTATCTTTGGTGTTACAAGGAGTTTTGTTGGTCTTTCGTCCAACTGCGCCTCACACATAATAATCTAAGGGGTTGCAGTCTGGGGAGTTAGGTGGTCAGATGTTAGGGGTGATGTGGTCACAGAAGTTGTCTGACAGCCATGACTGGGTTCTCCTGCTTGTGTGGCAATGGTGCAGAGTCCTGTTGCCAGACATAGGGTCTTCCCGCAGCCACCCTCTTGACCCAGGGTTGCACTACCTCATCCATGTTGAGTCTGAAGCCTGTGGGAAAATGAATGGAAGCATCACGTCACCATTCCTAGTGATCGCTTTACTGGCAGGTGAAAAACAACATTTGAGCATGGTTGTTGCCGGTGCTGCCGGACTTGCTCACGTGCCAGTGGAATCTAAAAGCACCCACTACACTCTCGGAGTGGTTGGCATTAGGAAGGGCATCCAGATGTAGAAACTTTGCCAGATCAGATTGAGCCTGGTGCAGCCTCTGGTTCACCAGTCCTCAGTCAAACCGTCCAACCCATGCCAGCATGGAAAGCGGACGTTAAACAATGATGATGATGATGATGATATATATATATTCATACATTGGTTTATATTGGATGAATGAGATCGGAGTGTTCAATACATACTGTAGAGATAATGCTCACATATACATAATTATTTGTCTACATAAAGGACCGATACAAGACTTTACTCGCTTGAAAAGAAAATGGTTAAAATAAAAATAACCTTAAAATAGAATGCTTGTATATACTTTATAAATGTATATATATATATATGTACATAAAACTTTAATTCTTAACCTGTCAACTTAAAACATGAACTGTTTTTCTCTTTTGTAAATAAATGTTCTATTTCTGATTTTCTTTTAAATGTAAGTTTTTATTTTCCGTGAACTGAGATGGTTTATTGGTCGGAGTATGTTTTTTATTGTTTAACACAGTAACTGTCACCTGCACCTTATTGCAAACTTCGTACAACTGCCATATGCACCACTGGTGGTATATTTTCATAATTTGTGAAAATATTTTATTCCATATCTGACTTGGTTTCGAGGATATTTAAATAACATGAATGCTAAATATTAAAATTTAATTATGAAATATTGTCTTTTTTTTTTTCTTTTTGCTGCTTTTACGGATTCCCATGATTCTCTGCCACCAATTATTATTATTATTATTAATTTGAATTGGGAGTCTGAGTCAGAGTGACTCTTTCATCATTAGCTAATTACACAACCACGGACACCACCCCTACAGCTGCATTTCAGTTATTCTCTTGCTAGAACCTGGTGATCTTGACTTTGATCTAGGATTCCTCTGCTCAGCATTTATGTAAGAAGCATCAACGACTCATTTGAGCTCTCACAATCCACCATGCTGCAGTCCCATGATTTCGGCATGTCCCTGGCAAGGTGGCTAAACGGGTACTATGCCTAGCCAAGGGGCAGCCTGTAACTATGCAGAGCACTGTCACCATGGGGTATTTTCAAAATATCCACATAAAAGTGCAAAAAAATTATATTTCCTTGTAATTAAGCAGTGACTGAAAATATGTAGCATCACTGATAAGTTCTAGTAACAGACCATGGCAGTTACCATGTTAACCCCAGGTCTGTCCTGAATTCAGGTATTTCAAACATGACCATCCCTTCATATTTTACCCAAGACTGCATTATATGATGTGGCCTACCATTTTTTTTTAAAGACTAAATCATTACTTAAAGGAGATTTGGCTGTTATTTTGAACTGATCAAGCAATCATATATGAGGGATTGCTGAAAAATTCCTGGCCTTGTGTAAAAGAAAATACAGGAGGATCAGTTAATTATGATTCCACTCAACATATTCCCCTCTAGGATTCATACACTTATTGTAGTGGTCCTTCAGTTTTTCAAATCCCTGTAAAAGAACTTGGAAGGTTGGGCCTTCTGTAATACTCTTAAAGCGAGGAACTTTTCAGTAACCCCTTGTAGAAGATTCCCTTGTTTTTGGCAAAAATCATTTAATTCAGTTAGGAAATTTGAATGAGGTTTTATACGATTAGAGAGACAGAAGTTGTATAGTGTGATTAGTAAACTTGCATTATAATGTATTACTCTATAATGCATTGTGTAACCAGGTCACCCTTATATTACAAACGTCATTTATGTTTAAAAATGAAGTGAAAAAAAAAAAAAGGTTGTTAAATGAAAGGAAAATATATTTTCTAGACATTAAGCTGTTGTTTCTAGCATATCGGGTTTTCTGGTGATGGTTTGATATTTTTTGTCTGCTGTTTCAAGGGAAATCTACACATGCGTAAAACATACGGAGTTCTTAGCGTTTTGAAAGTGGTGAGTGGGAGTGGGGGGAGAATAGAGTATTTTCTAAGAAAAATTAAAAGGAAAAAGGAAAAAAAAAAAAATTTTCCAGGTTCGTAATCGCTGTATTTCTGCGTGAATTAAAAAAAAAAATTCGAAAAAAAGTGATAAATTAAAAATTGGGGGTCCGGAGGGGGAAATAAAAATTTTGAAAACGTGCTTTTTTTTTTGCAAAATCTTAATAATGATAACAAGAATCCAAAGAAATTTTTGAAAACAAAAAATGGGCGAATTGGGG
>NC_069002.1:3870417-3872277 GCF_001194135.2 Octopus bimaculoides | reverse complement strand
ATGTATATATATGTATGTATATATGTATATATATGTATGTATATATGTATATACATATATATACATACACACACACACATATATATGAGTGGTTGGCGTTAGGAAGGGCATCCAGCTGTAGAAACTCTGCCAAATCAGACTGGAGCCTGGTGTTGCCATCCAGTTTCACCAGTCCTCAGTCAAATCGTCCAACCCATGCTAGCATGGAAAGCGGACGTTAAACGATGATGATGATGATATATGTATATGTATATATGGCAAATGAGACAATGAGGCCTGGTGTGACCCCTGGCCTTGCTAGTTCCTGTCAAACTCTCCAATCCATGCTAGCATGAAAAATAAACATTAAATAAAGAAAATATAAAAACCAGATTCTAACAACGTTATGTGATGTTAAAATAAAAGAGGAGACTATAAAATACAAGAATCGGGTGTTTTTGTTACACAGAATCTCGTCAATCAATAAATGTTACTTTAAAATCGTTTTCCTTTTATGTAGACTACTGTCATTATCCAGTTGAACAGAGAAGGCTGCCCATTCCAGAAAGTCATGTGAAAGGAGGTGAGGAATTGTTTTATACTTTATCTATCTTCCATTTGTTTCAGTTATTGGAAAGAAGAATTTAGAAATTCTGAGAGAACGTGAAATAATTCTTTTTTTTTTCTTTTTTCTTTTTTCCTTTCTTTTTTTTTTTTTGTTTTGGAATAGTTTAACTTGGATCAAATAAAGCTATAGATAACAGCATGTAAATATTAGTTTCACCTTTTCATTACTGTATTTCTTTTAAGATGTTCTGTATTTCTTTCAATTAATTTTAAATATAACAAAGAATTTAGTAAAATAACTTAGTTATCATTAAGTAAGTGTTAGGAACATAAATTGTGACTAAGGTTTGGTGGAAGATTTTAATTCAAAACTTATGAAGACAAGACATTTGTAGTACAGAGCCAGAGGCGGTTTCAGCCGGGTTGGTAACAAAAGGGTTAAAAAACCATTTTTACATGGCACAAGCATTAGAGAGGTTGTCAAGTCTTCAGTTGGACTGGACTTAAGGAACCTTTCACTCCTACTTCTCCTCTGCTTGCTTATCAATCACTGTAAAGGGTGGGTTGGGGGAGCTTTTGCCATAGTATCAGCACAGAAAGAGTTCCCTTGTAAGTACTTACTACCCTTAAAGCTGTACTCACTACCCTTAATAGCTGTACAATTGCTCTTAAATATAAAAGGAGGTAGTCAAAGAAATGTGTATTTGCAATGATTTTGTCATTTTATCTTCCTTCTGGGCCTTTGCAGCTGAAATATAAAGGTTTTTGTAAAACTTTCTGCATTGTTAGAAGCTTTCTTTCTTTTTTTTTTTCTTTTTCTAATTTGCATTTATATTTCTCTATCTCTGTATTTTTGGGTATTGTGATCGCTATGATGTTGTCTAATATAGAATATCTCTAATATGCAGGCCAAGGAACAAAATTGCCTTCCGAAGAAGCTTCAATATCCGAATGTGAGAATCTCTTTTGTATTTCATGTTTTTACTTTTCTATGCTAAATAAAATATTTTAATAAAATATTTTAATAAAATATATAATGCATGTAGAATGTATAATATATAAATTTTTATATTCACTCACACACAAACATTATGCAGGGGAAGCCCCAATACTGCACTTTTCGAGTATTGCTTGTGAGAATTTATTTATTTTGTATTTCAAGTTTGTAATAATGCCAGGCTCAAAGGCCTACCTTCAGAAGGAAGAAGTCCAAGAAATGTGTATTTACATGAAGTTTGTCATTTCATATTCCTTCTTAGTCTGGGCCTTTGCAGCTGAAATATAAAGGTTTTTGTAAAACTTTCTGCATTGTTA
>NC_069002.1:3858718-3869963 GCF_001194135.2 Octopus bimaculoides | reverse complement strand
TTCTGGGCCTTTGCAGCTGAAATATAAAGGTTTTTGTAAAACTTTCTGCATTGTTAGAAGCTTTCTTTATTTTCCTTTTCTTTTTCTAATTTGCATTTATATTTTTTTATCTCTGTATTTTTTTGGTTTTCTGCTCTCTATGATGTTGTCTAATACGAATACCTTTAATATGCAGCTGAAAATACATCACTGATTTCCCAAATATCTAAAAGTTCTACAACTTTTGAATGTAAGAATCTATTTATTTTGTATTTTTACTTTTCTAAACTAAATAAAATATTTTAATAAAATATATAATGCATGTGGCATGCATAATATATGAATCTTTACGTTCATTCACACACATCATCAACATCGTTTTAACATGCAATTTTCCATGCTTGCATGGTTTGGCTGAAGTTTATTGAAGCAGATTTTCTACAACCAGATGCCCTTCCTCTCATCATCTTATACTTATTTCCAAGTTTGGAGACACACACACACACACACACGCCCCCCCTCCATACACATGACTGGATTCCACTGTTTCCGTCTACTAAATTCTCTCACAACACTTTGGTCAGTCAACGAGCTATAGTAGAAGACATTTGCCCAAGGTGCCATGCAGCGGGGCTGAACCCCAAACCATGTGGTTCAGAAGGAAACCTCTTAGCCACAGACTCACACCTACACCTATTATATATGTACATATATAATGGTGCAAAACTGAGTATTACCATTTGGTTGACACCTGTTGAAGAATTAGGGACCTTCTCTGTCTGTTTCTCATCTGGTTATACACCCTCAGTATAAGTATATGATTTTTATCTGTTTACAATGCATTTTGTCATTTATTAAGTAACGGTACACAATACACACCCAACTTTTGTTAACAGGAAGTCTATACATATATTCTGTGTGACTCTATTCTTGTCTTCATTCTTTCTCCTTTTCTCTCTCACCCTCTTATTCCTAGTTTGTCCAATTTACCCTTTTTTCTCTCTCTGGCCCTCTCACTTGTATTTGTGGCCTTTGTCCTTTCCCTCCCCCACCTTCATTCCTTCCCTTATTTTCTCTCTCCATCCCTCTCTCTCTCCCTCTTTCTTGCCTTCTTTCTCCTCTAACCTGCTGCTGACACTTGACCTGTGGTCAGCTTCCCTTCAATTCTCTCCCTTTTTCACACCAGCTGCATAGCTATCTGGTTGCAAAAATTTCTCTGTCAAACCATCCCACCCATGCCAGCATGGAAAGTGGACATTAACTGATGATGATGATGAAACAATTTTCTGTTTTCTCTGTCTTTTAAGGTAGCAGAAAGATTAGTAGAGAATATTATAGAATGGAATCTCTGCCAAGAGGTCAGTTCTATTTCGTTTTCTCTGTTTTTTTTTTATATATATGTATGTATCTGTTTTGATATTTCTTTGACGTCACACGACTACCTGGTCTTTGGTTGCTTTCAGTTTGAGTTGCATGTCTAACATTGTACCCAGTTGCACATCACCATCCTCAGATGTCTTTAGCATTGTTGCACAAAATTCCGCTTAACCTTTAGTCACTTCTATCTCAACTCATTGACATGCGGATATCCAGATTGGGCATTTGCTTCGTTACATCTCCCTCACTCGTTTGAGAGAGTCTATGAAGTTCATTGACAGTCATCTCAATCTTGAAAGAACTTACAATGAAAAGAAATTAAATAAAGTTCTAATGAATGTGTTCAGTATCCCCATATCATAAACTCACTTAAATTCACTCCTTATATTTATTTGTTATTTGAAATCTAATGAATTAAACTCATTTCACTTGCCTTTTTTTAACTTTATTTTCATAGGGTATTGTGTCATAATAAACAACATTGAATTTAGAAGTGGGTCACTGAGACAAGGGGCTCAGGTAGATCAAAGTAAGTTGGTCTTCAGAGACCTTTTCAAATTTCATATACTCTTTACTCTTTTACTTGTTTCAGTCATTTGAGCAAATCGACCCCAGGACTTATTCTTTGTAAACCAAGTACTTTTTCTATCGGCCTCTTTTGCCGAACCGCTAAGTTACACACAAACATATACACACCAACATCGGTTGTCAAGTGATGGTGTGGGGGACAAACACAGACACACAAACATATACACACACACATATATATATACATATATACGACGGGCTTCTTTCAGTTTCTGCCTGCCAAATCCACTCACAAGGCTTTGGTTGGCTTGAGGCTATTGTAGAAGACACTTGCCCAAGGTGCCACGCAGTGGGACTGAACCCTGAACCATGTGGATGGTAAGCAAGCTACTTACCACACAGCCACTCCTATGCCTATGTTAAGGTTATCGCCATAGATTTTCTATAATAAATTATAGCCAGCACCGATTTGTTATGATGTTTAATATCTGAATACATCTAATGTAAACAACAATGCGATAAAAGATGGAAAAATTAAGGAACACTCTGTTGGTTATGAGGACGAGGGTCCCAGCTGATACAATTAATGGAACAGCTTGCTCATGAAATTAACGTGCAAGTGGCTGAGCATTCCACAGACATGTGTACCCTTAATGTAGTTCTCAGGGAGATTCAACATGACACAGAATGTGACAAGACTGGACCTTTGAAATACAGGTACTACTCGTTTTTGCCAGCTGAGTAAACTGGAGCAACGTGAAATAAAGTATGTTGTTTAAGGACACAACATGTCACCGGGAATTGAACTCACGACCTTACAATCATGAGTCGAATGCCATAACCACTAAGCCATGCACCGTCACAATGGAAAAATAGGTAATGGGTGTATATGCATATTTTAGGAGTTCTTCCTTCTTTAGTATTACTTGTGATAATAGCACTGCTAACACAGTAGGATACATTTGGCACCGCGCCAGTGGAGCACTAACAGCACTGTCGAGCGTGTTCATTGCCAGAGCAGCTGTCTGGCTTCTGTGCTAGTGGCCCGTAAATAGCACCATTTGAGCATAATCGTTACCAGCGTTGCCTTCTGGCACGTTAGAAAATCATTCGAGCGAGGTCGTTGCCAGTGCCACTGGACTGGCTCCTGTGCAGGTGGCACGTAAAAAACACCTTTTTGAGCGCGGCCGTTGCCAGTATCGTGTGACTGGCCCTCGTGCCAGTGGCACGTAAAAGCACCCACTACATTCTCGGAGTGGTTGGCATTAGGAAGGGCATCCGGCTGTAGAAACTGCCAGATCAGATTGGAACCTGGTGCAGCCTTCTGGCTTCCCTGACCCATGCTAGCATGGAAAGCGGATGTTAAACGATAATGATGATGAAAGTGTTTAATATACTTTGTAGTATATAATTAAATCTGGTGTCCCTACAAGTCATTAATTTTCAAATTTTTATTCTTCTAAATATTTTTTCTTCTAAGAGTTACCTGTAGTAAGCCGATGCAATGAATTTCTGTTTTGTTAATAAACAGATGAGATAAACCTGAGACTATACCAGTCTATTATAGGAAAGGAAACGTTCATCTCTTATCTTTTACTTGTTCCAGTCATTAGACTGCAGCCAAGCTGGGGCACCACCTTGAACAATCTGCTTTAGTCGAAGGAACTGACTCCAGTACTTACATTTTTGACAGAGTAATCTGAATATTGAAGTCTTGAAACTATAATATACAATTGCTATGTAATTATTAGTATCATTTCTATAATTAATTAAGAAATATTATAAATCATATTATTATAATCATACTATTTTTAAATGTCTTTTTCTTTGATTTTTAAACAATTATTTAATATTATATTACAGAGAAACTTCAGGATTTATTTGAAAAATTTCAATTCACTGTAAAAATACATCAAAATTTAAGTAGCGATGAAATGAAAGCATGTTTAAAAAAATATAGTGATGAAGACCACACGCAGTATGATTGTTTTACCTGCTTCATCCTATCACATGGAGCAAAAGGTGAAGTATATGGAAGCGACAGTATACCTGTGGGGATTATTGAGTTGGTAGAACTCTTTAATACAGACAAATGCCCGTCTCTTCAAGATAAGCCGAAGTTATTTTTCATCCAAGCATGTCAAAACAAAAATGATCAGAAAGATTGTTCTTTTGATGCTGTGAATGACTGTAAGTAATGTTTGAATTCTTTGATCTTTCCATGATAATATGTCTGAGGAAGAAGTATATTCTTTTATTTGTTTCAGTCATTTGACTGTGGCTATGCTGGAGCATCGCCTTTAGTTGAATGAATCAACCCCAGGACTTATTCCCCGTAAGCCTAGTACTTATTCCATCAGTCCCTTTTGCTGAACCACTAAGCCACAGGGATGCAAACACACCAACATCAGTTGTCAAGCAGTGGTGGGGAGGGGGTACACAAATACACACAGACGCAAAAATACACACACACACACGAATTTCTTTCAGTTTCTTATTTCTTTGTTGCTCCCCAGGGGGCTAAACATAGACAGGACAAACAAGGATAGAGAAAGGGATTAAGTTGATTACATCGACCCTAGTGCGTAACTGGTACTAAATTTATCCACCCCGAAAGGATGAAAGGCAAAGTCAACCTTGGTGGAATTTGAACTCAGAATGTAACGGTAGACGAAATACTGCTAAGCGTTTCGCCCACCGTGCTAACGTTTCTGCCAGCTCACAAGGCTTTGGTTGACCTAAGGCTATAGTAGAAGACATTTGCTTAAGGTGCCATGCAGTGGGACTGAAAGAAGCCCGTCGTATATATATATATATATATATATATATATATGTGTGTGTGTGTGTGTCTGTGTTTGTCCCCCCAACATCGCTTGACAACTGATGCTGGTGTGCTTACATCCCTGTAACTTAGCGGTTCGGCAAAAGAGACCGATAGAATAAGTACTAGGCATCCAAAGAATAAGTCCTGGGGTCGATTTGCTCGACTAAAGGCGGTGCTCCAGCATGGACACAGTCAAATGACTGAAACAAGTAAAAGAGTAAAAGAATCTATATATGTATATTTTCTAAATGGTGATATTCCAACACAACTTTCTCTAAGATTACTGTATGGATGGTTTATTTCTACTGTTTTTACATGAAAAGTGAAATGGAAGAAAATGAGATACATTTTCATCATTTGCTGCTCTTTTATTTCCTGAAAGGTTAAAAAACACTCCACAGGCCATGTGGTAAGAAGCTGGTTTCCCAACCACATGGTTCCAGATCTTTGGCAATCTGCTCTGCTTGAGTCGATTCATGAAGCCAAATGGAATTGTTGTCATGGCCAGTGCCAGTAACACATAAAAGATTATCATGTTAGTGACGTGTAAAAGGCACCTGTGCCAGTGACATGTAAGAGGCACCTGTGCAGGTGACGCTTAAAAGGGATCCGCTACATTCCTGGAAGGTTGGTATTAGGAAGGGTATCCAGCCATAGAAATCAAGCCAAACCGGACTGAAGCTCTCCAGCTTACCAGTTCCAGTCAAACTGTCTAACCCATGCCAGCATGGAAAATGGATGCTAAACAATGAAGATGACAACTATGATGTAATTTCTTTGCTGAAAGATCCGATGGATCTGGGATAGACAACAACAACCAATCCATTTGCTTTGTTTTCTCCTTTTAGGCATATATTATGGAAATCCTGTGGTAAAAGCAGATGTTTCTATCTTCATGTCTACCATTCCTGGTTATTTTTCATTTCGATGTCCAGAGGAAGGATGCAGATTTATCAAACACATTACTAATGAATTTGAAACTTATGCAAAGGAAAAGTAAGTATTGTAATTTATTCCCAGTTGATGCAAATATGAAAAAAAAAACGTTCTTATTTTTCTGGGGTTCAATTACTTAACCCTTTAGTGTTTAAACCGGCCACATCAGGCCAAAATTGTCTTCCTGTTTTATGCTCAAACCAACCAGCTCTGACCTCTCACACCTACCCTACAAAGTCATTCTAAAAATAATCAGGAACATCATTAAAATCTCAGAGTTACAAGATGCTGTACAATTAATTTAAAACAATGTAATTAAACAGGCCTTACATTTGTCAGAGTAATCTGAAGGCTAAAGGGTTAACTGTGTTCTCCCACAAAGAGAAAGAAGATTAGAGAGAAATGTTGGGTGTTGCTAAGAGAGAAGAGTGTTCTTCAGTTTAAGACCTGCAAACAAATATCAGCCAACATTTTGAAATATGAAATTCATTGCAATATATTTCGACAATGTAGGAGTGGCTGTGTGGTAAGTAGCTTGCTTACCAACCACATGGTTCCGGGTTCAGTCCCACTGCATGGCACTTTGGGCAAGTGTCTTCTACTATACTCTCGGGCCGACCAAAGCCTTGTGAGTGGATTTGGTAGACAGAAACTGAAAGAAGCCCATCGTATATATATGTGTGTGTTTCTGTGTCCGTCCCCGCAATATTGCTTGACAACCAATGTTAGTGTGTTCATGTCCCCGTAACTTAGCAATTCGGCTAAAGCGACTGACAGAATAAGTACTAGGCTTACAAAAAATAAGTGCTGGGGTCGATTTGCTCGACTAAAGACAGTGCTCCAGCATGGCCACAGTGAAAGAATAAAAGAATGATGATGATGATGATAATGATGATGTGCATCTTTGCATTTTCAGGGATCTTCTAGAAATGATTACAAACGTTATAAACTGTGTGTCAGCTGAAGGTAAAGATAAACAACTGCCGACCCACAACCATCAGCTTCGGAAATCTTTACGATTCATTAGTTCAGATTCCTTCACCAGCCATCAGTAATACGATTGGTATGTATCGTCCTTTCTTTCTCTCTTTTTGTCCTCCTCCTCTTCATAATATGTGTATTCCTGTGTGTGTGTGTTTGTGTACACGCATCAAGTACAATTGTATTTTATGCATGCACTTGGCGGTCTGGACAGCTCCCTGGCTTGTCAGACTGTCCAACCCATGCCAGCACGGAAAACGGACGTTAAACAAGGACGATGGTTTGTGTGTATGTGTGTGTTTGTACATTTCTGAGTTATGTGTGTTGGTTTTGTATTTGTGAAGAATGCTAAACTGTTGTACTACACTTTGACAATTTTTCATATCTTGGCATCTGAAGCAGCTGGAGATACGATAGTTTGACCAAAAGAACTGGCTATTGCTAGCAAAAATAAATATTGAAAGAAACGCATTTGTCCGCTTTCCATGCTAGCATGGGTCGGACAATTTGACTGAGGACTGGCGAACCAGATGGCTACACCAGGCTCCAATCTGATCTGGCAGAGTTTCTACAGCTGGATGCCCTTCCTAACGCCAACCACTCAGAGAGTGTGTGTGTGTGTTAAATCTGATGTAGAATGTATGTGCTGTGATAAATGCATAAACTGATATGAGATAACATGTATGTATAATGCAACAGTATGTCACTTTTCTTTGCCCCAAACAAACATATTTAGCCTTATTTTACTTTCAATTATATTGGTTTTTCTTTTCATTTCAGAAATACATGATATAACAATTTTTTCGTGATGTATTAAAGTATACATACAACATAAACACTAAAATATATTCAATGATATATGATATATTAATGAAATTAATATTCATAAAACATCAATGATGAAGGAACTATCTAGAAGCACAATTCTAGATTATTTAAATTTTTTTCTTTAATCTTTTTACTTGATTTAATCAGCAGACTGCAATTACCATATTTCCCAACATAGAAGTTGAAATTTTCGGACCAGAATAGATCCTTTACGGATCTTGTTCAAAACGGGGGCACCAGTATTTTCTTAACGAAACACTTTGAAACTTGGGACACTGGTAGAATGTGTCATATAAAACATCTTTTTCTCTTAGTCTTCTTAACAAAAAAACGTACATCGCAAGTTATTTCATGTGAAAGTTGTCGTATTTCTGTAATTTCAACCAATGACTGACGTCCATTCAGCCGGATGTTATTAAGTGCTGACTATGTAAACAAACGATTCTCTAACCCTAACCCTAACCTTTCATACAGTTCAAGCAAATGTTAACGAAATAAATACGCGTGAAAGAAAATGAAAAAAGCAAATGTTGTACACATACAGTTCAGGCAGATGTTAACGAAATTATAAATGTAGATTAAATACGCTTTACACCGCTTAAGAGTAAGTGTAAACAGCTGAATACTTGTCAGTGATTGGTTGAAATTATCGAAATAAGACAATTTTTTACATGAAATAAATTCGAATACCAAAATTTTTTTCTGTTCTATAACACAAAATAGATAAGTATACGAAGTTTGAAAGTCTTTCGGTACCCAAAACACTACATAAAACATTAATGAAAACTGGTGCCCCCGTTTTGAACAAGATCCAAATTTACTGCCATAAAACCAAGGCGGCGAACTGGCAGAAACGTTAGCACACTGGGCGAAATGCTTAGTGGTATTTCATCTGAGTTCAAATTCCGCTGAGATCGACTTTGCCTTTCAGCCTTTCGGGATCGATAAATTAAGTACCAGTTGCGTACTGGGGTTAGGGTTAATCGACTGACCCTTTCCCCCAAAATTTTGTGCCTTGTGCCTAGAATTGAAAAAAAAGAAAAAAAAAAACCCCTAAAAAAACAAATGTTTGGTCAACTTATACTCCAAGATAAATTTGGAGAAAGACATTTCATTTGAAATGCAGCAGCATTTGGAAAGATGGTGGTGATATCTGAATATTTACAATATATACAGTGTTGACTTGTATGCTGGAAGATATGGTACAGCCTTCAGATGTTTCAGTTGATTTTATCCATGTATTTTGTCGAGTTCTTCAGAAGTAAATAGACACCCCATTATACTGTCTTACCCACGTGGACACTATTCTTTTGGTATGATGCCTATACATTTTAAATCGTTGAAACCTGTACAAAGTGTGACTACTAAATACTTGATTATGTATTTAAATTGGATCAAATAGCATTATATTGTTTCTAGAAATAAAGCTTTCAAAAACTATGGTGTCTATGGAGTTGCTTGTTCGATAGTAACACACTCATGGTCGCAGTCCAATGACTGAAACAAGTGAAAGATAAAAATCTGTATATATATGTGTGTGTATATATATATATATATATATAGGCGCAGGAGTGGCTGTGTAGTTGCTTCCCAACGACATGGTTCGGAGTTCAGTCCCACTGCATGGTACTTTGGGCAAGAGTCTTCTGCTATAGCCTTAGGTCAACCAAAGCCTTGTGATGGAAACTGAAAGAAGCCCGTTGTATATATATATATATATATATATATATATATATATATATATATATATATATATATATATATATATATATATATATGAACTCAAAATACTTCTCATTGTCGATCTCTCAGTCTTCCTAAAGTTTCAGTAAAAAGATCTCACCACAGCCATTGAAGATAAAATTTTAAAATATGAATATAAAAAAACAACAAAAATGGAATTAAAAAAAACAACAAAACATGTTTTTCCAATTGCAATATTTATGGAGGATTATTCTGTGTTGCTGTTGTTGTTGTTGATGACGACGACGACGATGACGATGATGACGATGAAGACGTCAGTCCGACGACGGGTCTCTGCTTATGGTAAGAACTGTTGCTAAATGATTCCTCAGAGTGTGGCCTGTGACGCGAACTCCTCTGATGGGCTCTCAGTCCTGCCAACTGTGAATACGAACTCTGGCACACTGTACAACGATAAGGCTTCTCACCTGAAAAATAGAAATTGTACAACAGAAATTATAACCTTTATATCCTTCCATACATAATTCTGTACCTGCTCCTTATGGTATGAATATGTATGAGCTCTGAAACTGTTTACTCTTATACACGTGTGTGTGTGTCCGTGCGTGTCTTTGTGTCTGTGTTTGTACCCCCTTATCGTTTGCCAATCGGTGTTGTTTCGTTTCCATCCTTGTGACTTAGCGATTTGATAAGAGGTCCGATAAAATAAGTACTAAACTTTAAAAACCCAAAATAAAACCTAATAAGTACTGAATTCAATTCGCTCGACTAAAACCTATCAAGGTGGTGCTCCAGCATGACCGCAGTTCAAATAACTGAAACAAGGGAAAGGTAAAAGATGACAGAATGCATGAATGTCACATACTCACCTGTATGAAGACGTGTGTGGTTCCGTAATGTCGACGACTGACTGAAGCTACGGTTACAGAATTTGCAAACGAACGGTTTCTCCAGGGTATGGATGCGCATATGTGAACGGAGATTGCTCCTTGAATTGAAACCTCTCCGACACAAAACACAATGTAATCGTGTGCCGAGGGTCGGCAAAGAATTCGAAGATGTCCTGTTACCATCTGAATGGTTCCATTGTGGATTTTGTTGAGTCACTTGTGACTGTACGGAATGCGGAGTCGTTTTACAGTTTCGGTTAACGGATTCTGAAAGTACAAACGAAATAATAATAATAATAATAATAAAAGGCTATAGAGACAGATGTATGAGTTCCTATCATTCGTTAACACCCAGGGTAGGTCACTGACGTATGTATGTGTGTGTGTGCGTATGTCAAAGGTGGGCAACGTTAATCGAAAAGTTCACTTCGATAACCGTTAATCCGTTAATTATTTCTTAATGTAACGGATGTTATCGATAAACCGTGGACATGCTTGTATGAATTTGTGCATGATTTCTTTTCCTGGCTGGAGTTTCGGATGACTGCCAAAGACCCGAAATATTGGATTCAGCTCTCCTGACGATAGGAGCACCAAACGATCGATATTCACTTCTGCTAACATAAGTATAACTAAAAAAAAAAAAAAAAAAAAAAAAAAAAAAAAAAAAAAAAAAAATACAAAACGCAGAGAAAAAAAACACAACAAACAAAAATTTACTGACCTGCTTTCCATTTGACATATTCACTGTTACTGAATGACGTCATTCCGGGAATTCCCATATAGGCATCTTGTCTGGAGCTGTACCACACCAACAGCTCTTGGTCAGGCGGTATATCCTGCAGGGAAGATTAAGATTATATATATATATATATATAATACAAAGAATATATATACACATGTATACACACATATATGTACATACTTACATCTACATGTGTATATACATGCATATCAGGGTACAGGACGTTAGAACAATAAACTACAGACAACGGAACGAACACATAGGAAAACGGAAAGCCACTTGGAATATCCCTTCATCAGCTGTCTCTATTCTATCTAGACGTTTCGAAGACAAGACAGAACGTACTCTAGAATAGTCTCTTCCTGAGTAGTGGATCAACCCACTACACAGAGGATTCCAAGGTGGCAAACACAAACCAAGACAGGAAAAAATGGACAGTGAAAACAACATTCA
>NC_069002.1:3856682-3858073 GCF_001194135.2 Octopus bimaculoides | reverse complement strand
TATATATATATATTGAAATGAGTATAACAATAATGATGATGATGATGATTGCCACAAGGACTCAAGACATTGGGGAGTACATCAAAAGGAGAAATACAACACACAAAGATTATCAAAAGGGGAAACAATGATAAAGAGATAACAAAGAATATATTCTTTACTACTTTAGGCACAAGGCCCGACATTTTTTTTCAGTGGGGTGTCTGTCGATTAGATCGACCCAGTACGCAACTGGTACTTAATTTATTGACCCCCAAAAGGATGAAAGGCAAAGTCGACCTCGGTTGAATTTGAACTCAGAACGTAAAGACAGACGAAATACAGCTAAGCATTTCGCCCGACGCGCTGTCGTTTCTACCAGCTCACAAGGCTTATGACTGAGAATATATTAAATAGAATTTACAAAAATAAATAAATAAATAATAATAATTCTTTCTAATTTTGACTCAACGGTCTTAGTTGATCACATCGACTCCAGTACATGACTGGTATCGTATATTACCGCCCCGAGAGGGATGAAAGGATAAGTTGATCTAGACTGGATTTCGAACTCAGAACGTTAAGCGTCGGAAGTATCCCACCCCCTCACTAACAGTTCTGCTCACGCACACTTTGGTACAGACATATCAGGACGGCTATTGGTTAACTTATGTTAATTCCTAGTAGGCAGTAACAGAAAGATCATCAAACTCGAAACCTGGTTGGCTACAATAGCAATATAAGGGCGGAGTTTAGAGAATTGAGCGTAGTGGGCGGTGTAAACTATCGAAAGAAGGGAGTGTTGTATATACTTATATTTACACACACGCACGCACGCACGTAGCTGATAGTTTTTTTTACCTTTAGAGCTCTGTAATATATTTCTCTGCCGGACTGGTAGATTTCCAAATTTTGCTCTTGGTCATTCCTGGCACAGTTGATATAAGAGAGCCACGAAGAAGGCGTACTGTGGTCAGTTTCCAGAAAATACAGGATTCCTCCACTTTCGTCGAAAACCTATTCACAATAAAAAAAGCAAATAAATAAAATAAATAAACAAACGGATGATATCTATCTATCTACAGATATATAATAGGAGTGGGAGTGGGTGTGTGCTAAGAAGCTTGCTTCCTAACCACGTGGTTCCGAGTTCAATCCCACTGCACCTTGGGCAAATGCCTTCTTCTATAGTCTCAGGCCGACCAAAGCTTTGTGAGTAGATTTGGTAGACAGAAACTGAAAGAAGCCCGTCGTGTATATATATATATATATATATATATATATATATATTTGTGTGTCTGTGTTTGTCACCAACACCAGTTGTCACGCTGTGATGGGGGCAAATACAAACACGCGCGTACGTGCACATGCACAAAAACTATATATGTATGAAATATATACATATACATACA
>NC_069002.1:3854162-3856476 GCF_001194135.2 Octopus bimaculoides | reverse complement strand
TTACTTGACAGGCTTCTTTCTGTTTCCGTCTATCATATCCACTCACTTTGCTTTGGGTCGACCCGCAGCCATAGAGGAAGTACTTACCCAAGGTGCCACACAAAGGGACTGAACCCGGAATCATGTGGTTAGGAAGCAAACTTCTTGTCACAGAGCCACATCTGCGCCCCCACCTACCCACACACACGCACACATTTATGTGTGTCGTTGTGTCTGTGTATACGCCCCCCCCTAATTAGCGGTTCGGCAGAAGCGACCGATAGAATAAGTACCAGGCTTGCAAAGAAAAAGTCCATGGGTCGATTTCTTCGACTAAAAAGCGGTGCTCCAGCATGGCCCCCAGCCAAATGGCCGAAACAAGTCAAACAATAAGAGAATACGGATGACGGGCTTCTTCCAGTTTCCGTCTCCTAATTCCAGTCACAAGGCTTTGATCGACCTTTTTCTTGCAAGAATTCACGAAAAGGAATGGAATCTACGTTTGGCTTACCTCCCACATGGTTTCGTTCGGTATCCGCATATTGATCTCACAGCACTGTACTACTCGGCCGATGTAAGGACCCATCTCGGTGCCGGCCTTGATCCAGCAGCTACTGAACACGCCAAAACGGTAAGTAGGTATCGATGAGAAACCTAAGCGCACTTGTGGCGGGGTTGACAGAAGCGGAAGCAGGTTTCGGTCCCCTGTGGCAATATCGAAAGTAAAACAATATTAATAAAAACAATAACATCGTTGATGACAACCACAACAACAACAACATCGATAATAATCGCATTTAATCTAGACGCAGGGCTAGCAGAGCAGGTTTGATGGTAAGGGATTAAGTCGGAGCCATCAACCACAGTGAATGACTGGTATTGTATTTTATCGACCTGGAAGTGTTCAAAGGCAAAGTTGACTTTCGTGGAATTTGAACAAAGAACAAAATATAATAATCCTTTCTACTATAGGCAAAAGGCCTGAAATTAGGGGGAAGGGGGGAGTCGATCACATCGACCTCAGTGCATAACTGGTACTTATTTCATCGACCTCCGAAAGGATGAAAGGCAAAGTCGACTTCGGCTAACGATTCTACCAACTTGCCGCCTCAGACAACATCAATAATAACGACGAATAGTCATATATGGACGCAGCAATGGCCAAATGGTAAAGAAGTGCGCTTTGTAATTGTTAGGTTTCGAGTTCGATCTCACTACGTGAAATCTTGAGTAACTATCTTCTTTCATAACCTTGGGTCACCCCATACGCCTTTTGAATGAAATTGGGACCCCCAAAAATCTGATGTGGACCTTCAGGGGCCATATGGACCCCGGTTGAGAACCACTGACATAACTGGGAGTTAATTTTTATATGACTATCAAAATGGTAAAAATCAAAGACAACATCAGCAAGATTTGAACTCAGAATGTAACTAAAATACTACGAATCAATTTTAATCCTGTCGTCTGCCATTTCCTTTGCACACACAACAACGACAGATACATCAAAATAAACATCAACGATAAACATGACTTTCTGTTTTTTTTTCTCCCCCGCTAATATTTATTTCGAATTCTTTTGCATTTTTACACCACCCCCACACACACATGAAAAAAAAAAGAAACAGAGATTAACTGTGATGTGTGGTGAAGTGAAAGATTCAGTGAAACGTACGAAACTAAGATCATCCATTTTTTCACGTCACCCAATTTTTTTTAATACTGAGGGAAGAAAAAATAGAAATCATATACATAATAATATCGATAATAATAAAAAACGATAATGATAATTATCATAATAAAAAACGATAATGATAATTATCATAATAATATCAACTGAAGGGAAGATATAGTTTGTAATGTTTTTTTTTTGATCTTGTCAAGAACGATCATTATTAATACCTTTTGATGAGTCAGTTATATACAAACATAGGTGTGTGTGTGTGTGAACATAGGCACATATGACATGCATAGAACAATTCGAATCGAACACACAACACAATACACATACACGGCACAACATAACGCATATATAGACACACACATGTAACAATACACAGATACGTCAACACAATGCAAACACGCATACAGAACAAGGTGCGCGCACACACTCATATAGAAACTCAATGCTAAAGCACATGCCCTATGTGATACATAACAATACACACACACACACACACACATATATATATATATGCATATATATCGTGGCACTCCGTCTGTTACGACGACGAGGGTTCCAGTTGAACTGATCAACGGAACAGCCTGCTCGTGAAACTAACGTGCAAGTGGCTGAGCACTCCACAGACACGCGTACCCTTAACATAGTTCTCGG
>NC_069002.1:3853830-3854152 GCF_001194135.2 Octopus bimaculoides | reverse complement strand
CACTCCACAGACACGCGTACCCTTAACATAGTTCTCGGGGATATTCAGCGTGACACAGTGTGACAAGGCTGGCCCCTTTGAAATACAATGTACAGCGGAAACAAGAAGAAAGAATGAGAGAAAGTTGGGGTGAAAGAGTACAGCAGGGGTCGCCACCAACCCCGGCCGGGGTCTCGCGGAGCTTCAAGTGTTTTCGCTCAATAAACACTCACAACGCCCGGTCTGGGAATCGAAACTGCGATCCGATGACCAGGAGTCTGCTGTCCTAACCACTAGGCCATTACGCCTCCACACACACACACACACACACACACACACACAC
>NC_069002.1:3848727-3853005 GCF_001194135.2 Octopus bimaculoides | reverse complement strand
AGAGGATCTTTTCTGTTTCGCTGCTGCTTTGCAATTTCTTCAGTTTTTGTTCCAATTGGTCTCATATTTGGTGTATTGGTGTAGTTTTGTATGGTAATCATTGACAGGAAATTCATTGTTGTCATAAGTCAATAAATAAAGAGTTAATAGTTTTTAAAGTTTGCAAATTTTGGGTAATTTTAGCCAGTCGAAAACCACAAACATATAAGTGCCTGTTTCCATAGTAACAAGCCAAGCTGTTACGAAGCTGCTTACCCACGTGGTCATATGCTTAAAAATACATGAGGTATGAAGTGGTCGTGAGATGTGCTAAAAATAATAGCTAAATAAGCCTTAAATCACCAAAATTCTTGGCGGGTTTTTGGACAATCGTATGAATTCTCGAGTGTAGAATACAAATCTGCAAAACTTTTTCTGAAAATTCCAAAAAATAAGAAAAAGATTCAGCGTGGAAAATTACATCGAAACAACCAGATTTTTAAATTTTCAATGAACTTTAAAATTTCCACAGGTGCAGCCAAACAGAAAAGACCCAAACATATGTATATACACAAATGTATATACGCAAATGTATATACACATGTTTATACACCAGGAGCTTCTTTTATGTCTACCAAATACACTCACAGAGCTTTGGTCAACCTGGAGCAATAGTAGAAGACACTTGCCCAAGGTGCCACACCAGAGGGACTGGACCTAGATTCACGTGGTCGGTAAGCATCTTCCTTCATTTAGGAATAAGAGGAGGAGTATAATAATTGGAGGAGGAGGCAGAAAAGGGTTTGGCTGGTGGTGATGGTGGGAGAAGCTTGTGAACAAAATAAATAGATAAATAAATAAACAGAAATAAAATCTGTTAAAAAAAAACAAGAAAAAACAAAATCGAAAGTTCAAAAAGAAAAGAAAGAAAACAAAAGAACAGAAGCAAAAAAAAAAAGAAGAAAAGTCTGAAAAACGAGGGAGGTGGAGGAGGTGAAGTAGATAGTAAGACGCAGGAGAGGGAAAGGAGGAGGAGGAGAAGAAACTAGAGAGACAAAGATTAAACAACGATAAGAAGATAAATAACGAAGGTAGGAGTGAGGAGAGGTGAGAGTGAAGAAAGAGTGGAAGGGATGAAAGCAGAAAGATGGCCGATTCAAGAAGAGATATTTGAGACGTGATAAGTAAGAGGAGACTATTTAGGCTTCTATAATCCTTTCCAACGTAAATAAATATTTTTTAAATATTTTAATTATCATCATAATGATAATAATAATGCGATAGAGTGAAGCAGGTCGCCTGATGGTGGAGGGGGAAGTGTGTGGGCATTGGACAGACGGTGAGGTGCGGTTGGAGGTTTAGCGTGTGAGCATGTATGTGTCTGTGTATGTATGTATGTATGTGTGCGCCTGTATATGTGTGTGTGTGTGTGTGTGTGTGTGTATCTGTGAGTTTGTGTGTGTGTGTGTATCTGTGAGTTTGTGTTTGTGTGTGTGTATGTGCGCCAGTATATGCGTAAAAGCGGAAAGTATTATGTCGGCGGCTTTCTAATTCCTTGTTATTTGAGACGACAATGAATATTTATTGATATTTAAACCTATTCCGTAGGGGGCACAGATTGTGCTATTGTCGACTGTACAATGTCATCAAGTTTGTTCATTCTGCTTTTATCTTCAATGAGGTGCAAAGACCCGCATTCGTCGGCTTCACAGAAAAAAATATATTGAAAAAAAAATTGAAAAAGAAAAAAACGTCCACCAGTGTCGGCTGCTTGAATCCACTGGTGTATTGGAGAAGAAAAATGAGGCAACCAGCAGACAACACGTCACATATACTGGCAAATGTAAGAGAACGAGCGGAAAAGACCAGCAGAAACCACCAGCAGAAGAGACCACTGGCAGAAAATCCTAGCAGGAGAATAAAAAAAATGGTGAGGGGGAGAAAAAAGACAAAAGAAAAAACATTAGCTGCTTATGGCTACCGTCTTGCTCGAATCCACTGGTGTATCAAGAAACGCGAAAAATGAAAGGAAACGAAACTGCCATAAGACAAAGTGTTGGAATAACAGAATGGAAGAATAAAAGAGAATGATCAGAGGATTCCTATTCTGATTTAGATATTTGTTATTTGTTCGATGTAACAAAAGTTAACAATGGTTAGAAACAAACAGCATCCGTTCAAAGAACATTAAATCTCATTAGATCAACTAATCAGAGTTGTTCCTCAAGTGTTCCATTTTTTTTTTTTTTTCCTTCCTCTCTTTTACGTGGTTGTCCAGTTACAAGTTAGGCTTAATCCATCAGACCCATCTATTGTCAAAAGTGTTCCAGCTACGATCATTCCATCTTTTATTCAAACATATTATATCTTGGAGTAACTTTCCTAATGTCTTCTATTTTCTAAAGAGGGCAGGATGTGATTTGACGGAGACTTTGCTGTTATTTTTAGCAGATTGCACGACTACGTACAAGCCTCTCTCATCAGCTACTTCGCTTTTAAATGTTTATATGTACAGAATACAAAGTTAGCAAGCTGGTACGCCGGAAGAAATGCTTAGCGGCATTTCGTCCGTCTTTACGTTTTGAGTTCAAATTCCGCTGAGGTCGACTTTGCCTTTCATCTTTTCGGGGTCGATAAAATAAGTACCAGTCGAGCATTAGGATCAATGTAATCGACTTACCTTTTCTCTCAAATTGCTGGCCTTGTGCCAAAATTTGAAACCTGTGCGTGAAGAATTTAACAAGCGTTCTTGGTTGGGAATTTTCTAAGGAAAAATTATGGAAACAGTAGAATTGAAAACTTTGACGTTGGATGGGGCATATGAGGCAGAATTCCTTGCCTGATACAGCAGACCACCAGTGCCCGACCTGCCTCAGTCTTTCGAGCATGGATCGGACTTATCGGCCATTGCTTGACACACCTTGCTCTGTTTCTTCTCCCATGTGATGTCCTTGGTCATTGTCCACAACGACGGATGAACGAACGAACGAACGAACGATATGCATGTATATCCTGCCCTCTTTAGAAAATAGAAGACATTAGGAAAGTTACTCCAAGATATAATCAGAGGTGCAATCTGTGTGGGTGTTTTTTCAAAACACTGTCTGGTTTAAAAAGCCACATCAGACGCCATGAAAGGGCTAAGGTGTAGGTGCAGGAGGTGGTCAAACTCTGTTTAAGGAGTAGACAACCACCATGTATGGATGGATGGATGGATGGATAGATGTATGGATGGATGGATAGATGTATGGATGTATATGTGCAGATTTGTAAGCTTTGTTTTCCTGTATGTATTCTTATGCATAGAATTACATATCTAGACATGCCCATATATATTTAAATGATAAAATGATAAACTTCTGGAAAGTTTTGCAGATTTTTACAGTTCCAGTGATGGATTGGATCTGTAGTCTTCGAATTAGCTTTCACCTTTCTGGTATGTATGTTTGTTTGTATGTATGTATGTATGTATGTATGTATGTATGTGCGCGTATAGACAGATCGAGAGATAGAGATGAAGCGAGACAAGAGTGGGGGCGAGAGACATTAACAAGAAAGAGATACATATACAAAAAAAAAAGAAAAGAAAAAACACCACACAGTAACAGAAAACGAAAGAACAATGGGAGGTGGATATGAAATTCGTAGGCGACGTTCGAGCCCGCGGGTAAATTCAATTACAAAATAACATCGTCACAGCCACCATATATAACCAGTAGCAGAATCCGCCACTATTGTCGTGCTCCCCCCTCCTCCCATTGTGGTAAGTGAAGTCAGCTACGAAACTCCATAAAGTGACAACAATGTATTTATGACTTAACTTGAACATAATGAATAACATTTAACCCGCCCATTTTTATACCGCTAGGATGGGTCGAGCCGGGTGGGGCTCTGCTGTTCTACTTACTTCTCTTTTTTCACCTCTTCTCTTATGCCGATCTTTCTCCAATCTGCTTTCATTTTTCTCTCGCCATTTTGTTTTGTTTCGTCACTAACCATAACTCTCTCTCTCTCTCTTTCTCTTTCTCTCTCTTCCCCCCTCTCTCTCTCTCTTTTTCTACCCCCGTCTCTCTCCTCGGCGGAATTTGAACTCAGAACGTAGCAGCAGATGAAATAACGCTAAGAATTTCGCCCGGCGTGCTAACGTTTCCGCCAGCTCGCCGCCTTGCGCGCGCGCGCGTTGGTAAGACCAAAGACAAACCACTAATGTTAGGTTCCGCTGTAGTTAAAGGTGGAAAACACTTAAAAACTCATTAATGAACGGAGAGAGATGACTTTCTGTGGTTTCACAACGTTAGA
>NC_069002.1:3847374-3848396 GCF_001194135.2 Octopus bimaculoides | reverse complement strand
TATATATATAATATATGTATATATATATGTGTGTATGTGTGTGTGTGTATATACATGTATGTATATGAATATATATAATAAATATTATTATTATTAAAGATAGTGTGATTCTGCTCCATACGACTTGCATACATTCTTACATACATAGATACATACATACATACAAACATACATACTTGCGTACATATGTGTATGTGTGTGTATACATACACACGCGCGCGCGCGCACACACACATACACATATACACACACACGCACATATATATTTTAGTGACTTTGGAATTGCATTATACAATGTACCATTCCACAATTTCATATTTTGTCTCTCTGCCAAGCAACATCAATGAAGGTGAATGATCTTCAAAGTAGATGAGGGTACGGAAGTTTCCTGTAACAGATTCTGATATGGTCTGTTGTCCAACTCGTTGGTAGGAGCCAGCTTGCACCCAGTGGCAAAATTCTTCTTAGCATGCGAACTGTGTTTAACAGTAAAGATATAGGCTATTGACGAAGCGTAAAGAAGCAGAAATGTGTGTCTAGCATTCTCACCACCACTGCTGGACAGTTTTCGCCTGCTGCTGCTATATTTGTGTTTTTAAGCAGAGTTCGTTCATAAAAAAATATATAATCTGCGAACGAATGCCGCAATTAATTTGGCATTTAGGGGTGTATCTGCATTAAATAATGGTTATTGTAGACTAATACCATTTCAAATTTATAAATGATACGTTTCTAAATCTTTCAGAGAGATTTATGCAGTAGTGATATGATGAAGTAGTTGTAGGCTGTCAACTTAATGTGACAGTCCCCTGAAGGGAATAATACTACTGTTGGTTAGACCTAGGAAGCTGCACCGCTTCCTGTCAGCCTTGACACATTTCCTGTGTCCTTATGTTCTCTCCCCCTTGTAAACATAAGGACACAGGAAATGTGACAAGGCCGACAGGAAGCGGTGCAGCTTCCTAGGTCTAACCAACAGTAGTATTATTCCCTTCAGGGGACTGTCACATTAAGTTGACAGC
>NC_069002.1:3846105-3846696 GCF_001194135.2 Octopus bimaculoides | reverse complement strand
GCTTCTTACCAGACAGCCACGCCTACGCATTAAACAAATGTGTGTGTAAATTTGTGCGTGTCTGTGTTTGTCCCCCTTCCCCACCATCGCTTGACAACCGATGCTGGTGTGTTTACGTCCCGTAACTTAGCGGTTCGGCACAAATTCGATAGAATAAGTACTAGGCTTACAAAGAATAAGTCCTGGGGTTGATTTGTTTATTATAACTAAGCGCAAAACAAAACGCGCACGCGCACACAGACACACACGGACACAGATATACAGCTATAGAGGGAGACAGAGTGAGAGAGAGATGAACTTGAAAAATTGAACTTGAGTTTGATGCTTGTGGTGGGCGGTCTTTACGTTGAAACAGATTCGCTCCATGACCCCGCCCACCATCAAACGCCAATTTCCCTAAGTTTTGTTGGCTTTATGGTATGTCGTCTATTTAAAAGGTAACGCCTACATCAAAAACCACGACTACTACCACTGGTGCTGTATTTTTTTTTCTACGTGGGGATAAATGTACATCTATCTATCTATCTGTCTGTCTGTCTGTCTGTATGTCTGTCTATCTATCTATCTATCTATCTATCTATCTATCTATCT
>NC_069002.1:3843661-3845394 GCF_001194135.2 Octopus bimaculoides | reverse complement strand
TCTATCTATCTATCTATCTATCTATCTATCTATCTATCTGTCTATCTTTACTTTTTCTTGTTTCAGTCATTTGACTGCGGCCATGCTGGAGCACCGCCTTTAGTCGAGCAAATCGACCCCCAGGACTTATTCTTTGTAAGCCTAGTACTTATTCTATCGGTCTCTTTTGCCGAACCGCTAAGTTACGAGGACGTAAACACGCCAGCATCGGTTGTCAAGCGATGTTGGGGGGACAAACACATACATAAGTACATACATACATACATACATACATACACAGATATACAGCTATAGAGGGAGACACAAACACACATACACACAATATATATATACATATATACGACGGGCTTCTTTCATTTTCCGTCTATGAATTCCACTCACAAGGCTTTGGTTGGCCCGAGGCTATAGTAGAAGACACTTGCCCAAGGTGCCACGCAGTGGGACTATCATCATCATCATCATCATCATCATCGTGGTCGTCACCATCAAATTACCTGAGTATAAACGAGATGTTTGTTCTGTTGTAAGAAACTTTAAGAAATTAACTTACCTGTGTCGGCCGTTCCGCCACCGTCTCCTGCTGTGAAACTCGATGTAAGTCGCCAATGACCGTACAACACGGTTCGAAGAATGTCTCTTGTGATCTCCATGCTTCAAGGCTTCTCTCGTCCTCCCTCCCTCTCTCCCTCCCTCTCTCCCTCTCTCCCTTTCACCCACCTAACACACACAGCCACGCCAATGTTAGGATTCTCTGAATTTGCGTTGTTTAATTGTTGTTGATTTGTAGCAATGTTGTTGTTGGTGGTAGTGGTGGTAGTTGCTGGTGTTGTTATTGTTGTTTCAGTTGTTTGTAGTGGATTTTGATGGTCAGGAGTGTCCCTAACGATGTTTCTCCGTAGAATTTTGTTGTTTGAAAAAAAGAGATGTCAAATACAAGCAAAGTATATATCCATGCAAATTAATTGATTGGTATAATTATAAATGTTAAATCTTTAAAAAGTATGTGTATATGCGTGCGAATGCGTATGTGTAAGAGTTTATGTATGTATGTATATATGTATGTATATATGTATGTATGTATGTGTATGTATGTGTATGTATGTATCTATGTTTTATGTATGTATGTATGTATGCGTGTGTGTATGTATATATTATATAAATATGTATGTGCGTGCGAATGCGTATGTGTGAAAGTTTATGTACGTATGTATGTATGTATGTATGTTTGTATGTACGTATGTATATGTATGTATGTATGTATATATGTATGTATGAATGTATGTAGGTAGGTAGGTAGGTATGTTTGTATAAACAAACCAAATTATGAATGAAATACTTGGGCTGTTTTTAACGCCAAATATTATATAAATGCATTTTGTAGTGAAAGTAAAAGAAGGAAGTTCTTGAAGGTGAAGTATTTGCCTACGAACGAGTTCCTTGAATTTCTATGATGAACTTCTTCCGATGAGATGCAAACGTATCTCTCTCTCACTGTTGCCCCGATTGAAATAAGCAGACGATAAAGGGAAAACGATGGCTCCTTATTCTTTATTAAAACATTTAAAGGATGGATAAACAATCACAGGGAGTGGAGGGAAGAGTTAGAGAGAAAGTAGGAAGGGGGGGGAGGGAGTTCGATTAAGAGACGGTAGGGAGAAAGGGAGACAGAGAGAGAGAGAAAGATGGAAGAGAGTGTAATAGAAGACAAGAGAATGGGAGGCGGGGAGGGAGGG
>NC_069002.1:3831159-3837025 GCF_001194135.2 Octopus bimaculoides | reverse complement strand
TCTTATGGTTTCTTAAACATTCACTTGAACAAAACTGTACAAATCCAAATATATGGTACCCTAGGCATAACACCTACATGAACTTCTAACTTGTTGTCTCTTGAGGTCTCTGGGTGAGACTTGGATCCAACTTGTACAAATGCAAAACAAAAGTCAAACATAAAATAATAATAATAATAATATAAGGTGGCGAGCTGGCAGAATCGTTAACGCTCTGGACGAAATGCATAGCGGTATTTCGCCCGTCGCTATCGTTCTGAGTTCAAATTCCACCGGGGTTGACATTGCCTTTCATCCTGTCGGGGTCGATAAAACAAGTACCAGTTGAACACTGGGGTCGATGTAATCGATTCATCCGCTCCCCAAAATGGCTGCCCTTGCGGCAAAATTTGAAACCCTATTATCATCATCATCATCATCATTATTAAAGCGGGCGAAATGCTTAGTGGTATTTCGCTTGACCTTACGTTCTGAGTTCTAATTCCGCTGAGGTCGAATTTGCCTTTCATCCTTTCGGGGTCGATAAATTAAGTACCAGCTCCGCGCTGGGGTCGATGTAACCGACTTAATCCCTTTGTCTGTCCTTGTTTGTCCCCTCTATGTTTAGCCCCTTGTGGGCAATAAAGAAATAAGAAACGTTAGCAGGCCGGGCGAAACGCTTAGCGGTATTTCGTTCGTCTTTACGTTCTGAGTTCAAATTCCGCCTAGGTCGACGTTGCGTTTCATCCTTTCGGAGGTCGATAAATTAAGTACCAGTGAAACATTGGGGGTCGATGCAATCGACTAGTCCCCCTCCCCCAAATTTCAGGCCTTGTGCCTTTATTTGAAAGGATTTAAAAATTTTAATTGCGTAGTGTGTGTTTGTGTCTGCGTGCGTATATATGTGTGTGGAGAGAGAGAGAACGAGAAAGAGATATATGCATACATACATACACAAACACACATAGAAAGGGATAGATAGAAAGAAAGTAGAAAGAGGAAGAATTTGAAGACAGTGAGATACGCATATATTTGTGTTTTATTTATTTATTTATTCATTATGTTAAATTTGGCCTGGGCTGCTGCTATTGACCAAAATTTATCCAAGATTTGCTTCGTGTATATTGTTTTATTATACGTGCCGAATACGTGCGCACGAGTGTGTATGTATATCTATGTGCGCGCGGTCTGCGCGGCATTGTGTTTGTGTGCGTGCGTGCGTGCGTGCGCCGTCAGTGCAAAACTGAAGTGGTGGTGGCGGTGGTGGTGAAGGATGGGGGGGAGGGTTTGCACGTTTAAAAAAGGCCATGACAGCCGTTTTAAGTGGAAACGATGAATATATGAGGGTGTTTATAGCAGGCAATAAGGCAGTAACATAGTGTCGTCCTGTCAGCACCACCATGGTGGTGCTGGATAGTCTGAATGGCACCAGCCGTAGAAAACAGGTCATAAACGATTATTATTAGCTAAGGAGAAAATCTTAACAAAGATAAAGGAGGATGACGGGACAGGACATCGTCAGTTTCTCTCTCTCTCTCTCTCTCTCCATTTCTTTCTATATTATTTTTGCTCCTTATCTATCTATCTATCTATCTATCTATCTATCTATCTATCTATCTATCTATCTATTTATCTATCTAGCCAGCTATCTCTTCCCCCTCTTTCTATTTCCATCCTCTCTCTCTCTTTATCCTTTCCCCTCTCTCTACCTATCTATCTGTCCGCTTGTTTGTCTCTGTCTGTCTATATGTCGGTCACTCCCTTCCCCTCTCTCTTTATCTATCTATCTATCTTTGGTTGCATGCACGGCTTTGTGGTAGAGAAGTCCGCTTTGTAACCAAATGTTTCCGAGTTCAATCCCACCACATAATACCATAACGTCGGGTTGTCCTTTTACACCTGTGTCCACTTGACATTTCCTATCTTCCGATACTGATGTAATAAAAACCAGACGAAGTACCAAATATAATCGACTCTAATCCCAGCGTGGCCGCAGTCCAATGTCTGAAACGAATAAAAGAACAAACTTATCTCAATATGAATCTATCAATTGAAACATTTCGTCTTTCGGGATCGATAAAATTTCACGCCTTGTCTCTATAGTACATTGGTTCTCAACTAGGGCCCATATGGCTCCTGAGAGTCCATATAAGATTTTGGGGGGTCCATGCAACGAAATAATAAATTGAGGATCCCCAGTAGTATCTTAAAAACTTTGCCTTAGACTTATTATATAGCTCTTCTGTTTTCCGCCTCCGGACCCCACAAAAAACACATATTGCCTACGACAGACCCAAAAGTGCCTCCCGGGGAGGACCCCTCCCCCCGCTACGCCAGTGATTATGGCATCAATAATTGTTTAACATTTACTGAATATTTTATCTGAATATGCTGGTTGTGGGTCTCCCCGAACGTGAAGCAAGCGGAAACATGTTGGAAGCACTAAGAGATTGTAACGGGTACTCTGGCAACTGCAACACCATGGCAATTTTTTGGTTCAATATAAAAAGCACATCTTATACACCGGCATATAAGTATCTGGGCCCACATTATCTAATGTATCCGCTTCCTTTTGAAGATGGTAGGATGTGATTTTAAGCTCGTCTGGCTGCTATTACCAGCATTTCTAGTAACTTGTGAGAGGCACCCTTTTTCTAGTGTTACATAAATTTTGTATGTAATCTTTTGTAGCTTTATGTCACTTTGGACTTTTTATAGCTTTCGGCGTGTTATAGGTCAATAATAAAGCTTTACATTTGAGTAACTTTTAACCAAACGAAATTTTGTGATGTGGAGGCCTTTTCCAACTTAATTAGTGCCACGGATGAAAAAAAATAAATAAATAAAAAGCGACTCTGAGAACAAAAAGCAGATCTTAAGACACCGATTCCGAATAACTTAGTAAGGGAAGTAATTATTTATCTTCATTTCTTTTAAGCAAAATTTTAATTTGTCTCCCTTTAATTGGCTGGCTTTCTAATATATTTGCCAGCAATATCTTACAACTTGTTCAATAGAATGTTTAATTACAATGTGTATATATGAGTGGTAAGTTTAATCCATCGCCAGCTTTAACACCACCACTTGAGGGAATCTAGTGAAGTCCATTTTGTTGCGTGTATCTGGTTGGGGTTTCCGTGTCAAAGATAACTTGCTATACCTCATGGTTCTGTTCCAGCTTATGCACAGATTTTTTAATTAATTTTTTATAATTAAACACTTTGAAACTTCGGATACTGGTTGAATGTGTCACGTAGAACAGGGTTTACTCTTAACGTTTTTGACAAAATTTTGTATTTTAGAAGTTATTTTGTGTTAAAATTGTCGTATTTGGGTAATTTTAACCAATCAATGACGTGTACTCTCAGCTGAAGAAAATTACTGCTGCTGTTTGTGAACAACAACTTCCGGGTCCATTGACAAAACGATGAATCTTCAACAACAGAAAAATTTGGTAAGTGGTCAGTGCTAGTGTGTGCAGGATGGTGTGATGCAATTTAGACCGCATAGCTGAACTTTATAGAATGTCAATGATTGTCATTAGGAGCTGAAGTACCTCCTGGTGCTGAATAGAAGAACCAGCTTCTGAGATGTGAAGGATGTGCTTTTGTCAGGATAGATTATTAACGAGAACAATTAGTGATTGTGAGGAAGCTAACTGAGTGTTGCTCATCATTAAAAGAGGTGCAATGATGTCATTCAATATGAATGGCATCTGAGCTGGCAGAACTGTCAGCATTCCAGGCAAAATGCTTAGCAGTATTTCGTCCATCTTTACATTCCGAGTCCAAATCCTGCTGAGACTGACGTTGCCTTTTACCCTTTTGGCATCATAAAACAAGTACCAGTTGAGCACTGGGGTGTGGGAATCGATTAACCCTTGCCCCTAAATTGTTGACCTTGTGCCAAAATTTGAAACCAATATGAACAACATCTGAGTTTTCTTGCTGATGAAATTATATGGGTGCTGGCCGTTTAAATCTTGTGGAGTCCATTCCTCTCCAAGGTTTGAATAAAGCCAATTTCTTTCACAAACGGATACGTAACCTGACACCACAAACCAGTTATCTCTCCAGGTGGTGGCTGTCATCACTGGAATGTCACACACAACAGAATGCCAACAAATTGACACCACCTTACCTGCTACAATACAACATGGATCATATAATGAAAGAACTGATGTTGGTAGATGACTACAATATCCCTGTGACTTAAACCAACAAATGGGGGCCCAAGTATTCTCATCTAGACGCCATTTTCAAATTTCAACTTTCCTAATTTTTTTAAAAGATTCTCAACAACCTGATTTTATACATCTAATGATGAGGATGTGTTCTGTAACCATCAAATAATGGTGAAGCTGAATCATCCTGTTATCGAACATTTACAACTACAGTTAAATGCGCTAAGTCCTATTTTCTTTGTATACTCACTTGCATGTGTGTGTGTGTGTGTGTGTGTGTGTGTGTGTGTGTAGAAAAGTCATTACTAATATAAATATTAAAAAAAAAAAACGAGTAAAGTACTCCTTCCTGAATCATACCGACTCATTAGGGCCAGTTTCCTGGCTCCCATGACATATAAGTTCCCCACCTGAATGGGATGCCAACATGCCACAGGATTACTCATTTTTGCTAGCTGAGTGGGATGATGCAACAAGAAATGAAGTGTTTTGCTCAAGAACACAATGCATTGCCTGATCCAAGAATCGAAACCACAATCTTATGATCATGGGTCCAACACCCTAACCACTAAGCTACGTGCCTCCCCTAAGCAAATAGTAGAATAGAAGAAATAAATGAAGTTCAACATGCATAGAGAATATATGGAAGTTTATTCAAATTTTAATACACAGATATATATGTATATATATATATGTATATGTATATACATATATGTATATGTATGTATATGTATATATATGCATTTACATATACATATATATGCTTATAAATCAAGGTAATGATTATATCAGTGGTTAGCGTATAAAAAGTGACCATATTGGTAAAATTATTTTTTAGCATAGAATTATAAAATATAATGATATTTCAGGGCTCTGGAATGCCAGCCCCTATATGTCAAATACTGACAATCCACTCTAAATTTAGAGTGGATTGTAGGTGTTCGGCATCTACTTTTAGTGTATAGGCACTGGCATTCCAGAGCCCTTAATTATAATTACACACACATATACAACGGGCTTCTTTCAGTTTCCGTCTACCACATCCATTCAAAAGGCTTCGGTTGGCCCGTGGCTATAGTAGAAGACACTTGCTCAAGATGCCACGCAGTGGGACAGAGCTCAGAACCATGTGGTTGATAAGCAAGCTACTCACCACACAGCCACTCCTGCACCTACATATATGTGTGTGTGTGTGTGTAAATGTATATGTATATATAACACATGATAAACTAAGTAAATACTGCCTCCATCATAAAAGTGAGTCAAGGCAAAGCTCTTGCTCTGAAGTAATGTAAAATAGCTGAATGCTGATATCTGATATTTGATAGAATAAAGCTTGTATTCTGTGTTCCAAACAAGCTTCCTTGTTACTTATTTCTTCCACCTCTGTTTTTTTGTTTTTGTTTTCTCGGCAAAAGAATCATTAGTGTTTACTGGATACAACACAATTACTGTTGTGTCAAGATTTGAACTCTTGACTGTATCGTATGTATTCCAGCATTAATATAGGTAAAGGTGTGGCTGTGTGCTTAAGGAGCTTGCTTCCCAACCGTCTGGTCTCAGGTTCAGTTTGACTGTACAGCACTTTGGGCAAGTGTCTTCTAATATAGCATCGGTCTGGTCAAAGCCTTGTGAGTGAATTTGGTGGATGGAAACTGAAAGAAGCCCATCAAACACACATACACACATGCATATATATATGTA
>NC_069002.1:3829247-3831113 GCF_001194135.2 Octopus bimaculoides | reverse complement strand
ATATATATAATCTAATGGAGGCCTCAAAAGACATTTTAAAATCCACATAGATCAGAACTTATTTGCTGCTCTTGGTGGTCCAAACTGAATATTCAATGTATGTGGGTTTTCTTTTCAGAACATTGTCTGCTTTTAAAAGCCATATAAGATGCCATGATGGTTCTAAGATGTAGGAGGAGGAGGTGGTCAAACTCTGTGTAAGGAGTAGACAACCACCATATATATATATATATGTGTGTGTGTATATCTCTAAGGTGAGTAAAAGTGGACGTACACTACTATATGTATATATGAATCCCAAAAACAGAGCAAGAATGCAACAGACGACAATAAAGCATCCAGACAGACATGATAAAAAGATGGACATGAAAAAACAAGGATGGGTCATTTGCAGCAATCTTTCATCAGTCAAGTATCCAGAGAACCAGCCGAAATTATTATGACTGTCTGGATGCTTGACTGATGACAGATTGCTGCAAATGACCTGTCCTTGTTTTTTCCTGTCCGTCTTTTTATCATCTATCTGTCCGGATGCTTTATTGTCGTCTGTTGCATTCTTGCTCTGTTTTTGGATTTATATATATATATGTATATATGAGTATGTGTGTATACATATATATATATATATATATATATATATATATAGAAAAAAATTAAGGTACTCAGAAATCTGGATGTTTGTACATTTACAGATTTTTATTAATGTCACATATTAAATAAAGCGCTTTTCACCTAGTCGTGTAGGATTTTCAAATCGTTTTCAATGTATATATGTATATATGTATATATATGTATATATGCGAAAGTTATGGAATGGCGTATGTAAGGTCTGGGTTGCATATGTCTTATAGCAGGTGGAATCTCAGAGGTGGTAAAAATCCATAACTCTTGTATTCTTATTTTCTTGCCTAGCAACCCTGGTTGCCTACCGTGGATTATAAAAAGAACCTTTTTTTCAGCTTACCGTTCTTCGATATGAAAAAAATCCACAACCTTCCATTGTCTTTGACAGGGTTTTTTAATATTTACTCTGGATTGCTTGAAGCTAACTTTCTTCCTACACCTCGATCCCTGGATCTTACGTTTATATTATATTATATATATATATATGTGTGTGTGGTAAGAAGCTTGTTTTCCAGTCAGTGTTCTGGGTTCAATCCAACTGCATGGATTGATAGAATAAGACTGATAGAATAAGTACTAGTCTTACAAAGAATAAGTCCTAGGGTCGATTTGTTTGATTAAAGGTGGTGCTCCAGCATGGCCGCATTCAAATGACTGAAATAAAAGAATACACACACACACACATACATAATACACATATTTCAATCAAAATGTACAGTATTATATATCCAGTATTATATATCCTTTTTTATATATACATATATATATTATACAAATTATATATCTGTACATATATGTATTTATATACATACATGAATATACAAATGTATGCATGGCATGAGGTGTAGTGGGTAAGGTGTTCAAACATACATTTCTTTTTTATTACATAGACACACACACTGACACACACACACACACACACGTATGTGTGAGTGTGTCTATGTATGTATGTACGTATGTAATGCTAGCCCATGTCAAACTGGAAGAACACTGGTGGAAATTATGATGAGAGTGAAAACTGATGACACTTCTAACTAGATTCAATTGTTACAGTTGCTGCCGACGCTGTCGACGCTGCTGCTGCTGCTGATGTCAGTGAGGTTTATGGTGAAGAACAAAACACTCCTTTATTCTACTTAAAAACAACATCATCATGGTTGTCCTCATCATAACCACCACCACCACCACCGCCACTACCACCACCACCACTACCACCGCCACTACCACCACCACCACCACCAC
>NC_069002.1:3824874-3828521 GCF_001194135.2 Octopus bimaculoides | reverse complement strand
CATATATCATCATCGTTTAACGTCTGTTTTCCATGCTGGCATGGGTTGGACAGTTTGACTGGGGACTGACAAGCCAGGAGGCTGCACCAGGCCCCAATCTGATCTGACAGTCTTTCTACAGCTGGATGCCCTTCCTAACGCCAACCACTCCGAGAGTGTAGTGGGTGCTTTTTACGTGCCACTGGCACAGGGGCCGGAGGAGCTGGCATTGACCACGTCTGGATGGTGCTTTTAACGTGCCACTGGCACAGAGGCCAGTCAAAGCAGCACTGGCATCAACATCAACAGCAACATCAAGTTCAAATCAAATGGAAATTGTAGTTGTGAGCCCCATGCCGGTAGCACGTAAAAAGCACCATCCAAACATGGCTGATGCCAGTGCCGCCTTGACTGACTTCCGTGTATACACATACATATATACATACATACATATATATATATATATATATATATATATAGAAATGGTAAGACAACAAAAGAATGAAAGAGACCTCGATATTATGTAAATAGAGGAATGTATCTGTAAATATAATATGTGGCAATTATTTGGTAGCCATGATAAAACTCTGAGTTTCAGATGTCGGGGCGGAAACCCATGCCGGCATCTCTTCAGTTATCTGGCCATCAAAAAAATGCCATCAAGATAACCATGTGGTTGAGAAGCAAACTTCTTACCACACAGCCATGCGTGTGTCTATATATGTGTGTGTGTTTGTGTGTGTGTAGATAGATAGATATAAATACAGATATATATACAGATATATATACACACATATATATGTATACAGATATATATACACATAAAGTGTGAGTGTGCATACATTTTTTCTTTTATTCCTCTATTGGTTGAGGAAGCAATAAGAATAGTAGAATAGTAAGAATAGTGAAGAATAGAAAAGCAGGAGTGCCTACAGAAGTTTTGGGAGGTATGTTAAAGGCAGCAGGAGATTTGAATGTGTAGAAAATGACAGAAAACTGTCAGTTGGTGGTGAAAGACTGCATTCCAGTGAATTGGGTGTTGAGCACTCATTCCTCTGTACTAAAAGGAAAGGTTACCCCCCTAAACTGTTGCTGGTATATTGGATCACGGAATGAAGAAGAGAGTGTTAGAGAAGAAAATAAGGGAGAAAGTGAAGATTGATGAAATACAATTAGGATTTATGCCAGGAAGAAGAAAAGAGCTGATGTAATTTTTATTGTAAGACAGTTACCGAAATGCAGGCACAGAAAGAAGAAGTTGTTTCTTGGGTTTATTGACCTGGAGAAAGCTTTTGATTGGGTTCCATGTGAAGTGGTGACATGGGTATTGGAAAAATTAGGAATGGCTGGTTAGAGTAATGATGATGTATCAGAGAGCATGCGGTCATAAAGTCAAAGGGCAGGACAGGAACAGGGAATTTGAAGTGAAGGTTGAAATGCATCATGGATTTGTGTCAAGCCCTTTCCTAGTTGTACTTGTGAGAAAGATATTGGTTGGAAGTGTAAAGGTGGGTTCACCTTGAGAGACATCGCATACAAGATGAATTGGCTTTAATAGTAGAGAGAATGGATAGCCTGAAGAATATGAACAGGTAGAAGAAATATATTGAAATAAAAGGACAGCCCTTCCATTTGCTTCCCCTGGAACCCACAAAAAACATATATTAACTGTAGTAAACCCAAAAGTCGTGCATTTCCATGAGTTTTTATATAATATTGGAAATTATCACATACCATACTATTTCAATATAATATATTTTGGCTTATAGCCTACAACAGGATGAAAAGTGTTGCCCCTGCCCCCAGCTACGCTAGTGCACACCCCTGAATCCAGTGGCACTTATATCCATATTATTGATGATATCAGACACCCAAAGATATTGAGCGTGCTTTAAAAGGCATACTACCAGATCTATATCAAAATTAGTGACTCAAGGGGCGATAGTTTCGTGCGTTGGCATTTATTGATAAGTGTTAATACACGAAACTTTCGGCCCTTGAGTCACTCCGATGCTTCTGCTGAATATTAATAAAAAGAAATTTATTTACTCATAGATTGAGTTCTATCTTTCCTATTTGTACCACCATATCTATCTACATGTGTGCATTATATATGTGTATATACATGTATATTATAGAGCGCTGAGACTAGTTGTTTGCCTCTCATATATATTATATATATGTATATATATATATATATGTATTTATTTATATATACACACATATATGCATGAAGTTATGTGGCTTTTTAAACGAATCTAACATGACAAACACCTTATACTAAGTTTAGCTTGTGTTGTTTTCTTTGAAGAAGTTGGAACCGGAAGTTTCGCGATGAGGCATGCGCACTGCTTACACTCACCGGCCATGTTAAATCGTCGATGTTGGATGAGAGAAAATTCTTGAAAACTTTTGCGTGGAGTTTTTTTGGCTGTGGCTGGTTTTAATGTTTGATGGAGCATCAGCCGTTTTATTTCTGCAAACTCTTCTTAGGTAAGGCATTCTTCCTGTCTATTGTTGTCTTTGTCTCCAGCTTCCGCTTCTGTTGTTGTAATAACAAGTCTGGCGTCTCGTTCGGAATTTCCTTAATTAACAAATTGAAAAAACAAAAAAAAACAAATAAAAAAAGCAAAAAAAAAAAGAATCAAGCACTGTGTATAATGTGTATATATGTGTGTATGCGTGTATAATGTGTAGAAGTATATATATATGTGTGTATAATGTGTATGTGTATATATGTGTATGTATATATGTGTATGTATATATATGTATGCGTGTATAATGTGTATGTATATAGATGTATGCGTGTATAATGTGTATGTATATAGATGTGTATGTGTAGCGTGTGTATAAATTATACAGTATATATATGTATTTATATGTGTAAATGTATTTATATATGTGTATATGTATTTATGTGAATCTATGTATTTATGTGTGTGTATACATATATATATATGTGTGTGTGTGTGTGTATGCGTGTATAATGGGCGATCTTTCGGTACTAGTCCTTAAATATATAAGTTTTTAAATACATAAAGCACCACACACACACACACAGAGACAAATATATGTGTATATCTATATATCTTATATATGTTTGTATGTGCATAAGACTGGAGGATTTTTCGACACAGATATAGAATACTTCCAATCACCGCGCGCACGTATACTCACATTAATATATATATATGTGTATGTGTATATAGTTGAATTAAAATACGTATTAACTAGCACATCCACACAAAGACATCGTCACAGAAATACATCTGCAAATCACTGTAAACACGCACAAACATGCATGCATTGACATACATGGACAAGAACATATATATTAGTTTGTGTGCGTGTTTTATATTATTCATATATGTATGTATAATTGGTGTAGGTTGAACACGCATTGACACAGAAACACAGTTTGTGTTGTGTTGTTTAATATGTGGGTGATATTAAGGATCGTGGAGGGAGTGAATTATACACACTGATTGACAGGTGAGGAGGCAGAGAGAAGTAAACAGATACCCGTGTAATTCAGACACACACACACGCACTGACAATAAACAACAATAATGGATAGGCATAATCAGTTGTTACATACATGCATTGACAGATGAATTTATGCATACCACGCGCGTATACAATTATACATCTATTTATATATATATATA
>NC_069002.1:3818906-3824864 GCF_001194135.2 Octopus bimaculoides | reverse complement strand
ATATATATAAATAGATGTATAATTGTATTTATGCATGGTTATACACCCATATGACATGTATGTCTCCTCCACCACCACCAAAGAACAAACAAACACAAAAGAACTTGCACACCATAGAGAATCAGATATATTTATACTGGACTGACAATAAGCGTCACAGCAAAAATGACTGGCGTGATTTAGTTAATGATCCTGACGTTCAGAGTTCAACTACTGTCGAGGTCAACTTTGCTTTTTATACTCTCGAGGTCAATTAAAATAAAGACACCAGTCAAGTAGTGGTACTTTTTTAATTTAAAATCTTCGTAAATACTGGTTTGTAATAACTTCTCATATATTTTATGGAATAGGTTTTAGTAGATATTCTTTTATCATTTCACATTAGTATTCTATTTTATTCACTCTTTGGTTGGTTGGAAGACGATATTAGATTTAATCTCGGGACCTGATTAAATATGGTATTTTGTAATTTTGCTCCACCACCCATCTTGTCTCGTGTATGAGTTAGAAATCGGTTATTATTGTTAAATAATGATTTCGTCTTCAGGTATAAAGCCACAAATGTTTTGAGAGAGAGGAAAGCGTTTAATCGATTGTATCGATCACTACTTGATCGATATCAATATTTGACAGATATTTGTTCTCTTCTGAGTTCAAATTACGACGTTGACTTATGATTCTTCCGGGTTCCATAAAATAAATATTTGTCAAATCTTGAATGCAAGATCTAATATACCCAAAGCAGTGGTTCTCATCCGGGGTCCACACAAAGTATTTTAGTTTTTTTTTATACAGTTTGTATAATATTTAATTATAAAAATACAGTGGGATATATATATATATATATATATATATATATATATATATATATATATAAAGTAAGTAAGTAAGTAAATATATACACACATATATGCATCGAATGGCAGTGAAGGTCCAATAAGAATCGGAGGGGGGGTCTATAGACAAAAAATGGTAGAGAACCACTGCCTTAACGCATCCTAGATGCGAATGTAATTATATATGTTTATATATATATATATATAACGATCCGAGAAAGACAAGTATATTGGATCATAGCGGGAGTTGAACTTATAATGTAAAGGGGACATAACTAATACCCACATGTTATTTTGTCCGACGTTCTACCGATTCTGCCAACCTGCCGCCCTCTCCTTGTAATAATATAGCCATTAGCAAGAATAGGCGTCAAAATGTCTCTTTCTTTTCCTCAACAAACACCGAACTCTTTCACGTCAGCTCCGGAGTTTTGTGGGTTTTTTAAAACTGTTGTTTCTTCTGAACGTTATTTCATCCATGACACAAGTGTGGAAGCCGTCTAGACATGTGTGGGTGTAGCAGTAAATAATAATAGTAATCAGTCAGAAAACATGGAAGTATGCGCGTGTGTGTGCGTTTAGTTTTACCTTTTTATGTATTGTTTATATTTGTCTAACATACACATACAAATGTGTATGTACGTGCGCGCATACATATATAAGTACGTCCACATGTATCTTTACATCTGAGTGAGTGTCCACTCTTAGAAGTTTTTCACCTTTAGAAAGACTCTTTCTTGTGGTTTCTGTTACTAGTATCGTCGACTGAAGCTCACCATATTAGTTTTAGTTCATTTGTCGGTGTCGTGTTTATTATACTACTACCAACCACTTCTAGGAACTTTTCTGTTGAACGGTTTTTTTTTCAACGTCAGTATTTAGTTACGGATATTTATGTTCCGAGTTCAAATCCCAACCAGGCCGATTTTGCTTTTCAGGCATCGGGGATCAATACAAGGAGTACCATTAAGTATAAAACCGATTTAATCTCTTCCCTCACACTCCTAAAATATCTGGTTTTGTAATCATTAGCGGGGAAAGAAAAGAAAAAAAAAAGTGTATTAGGGACGGTAGATTGTTAAAATCATTAAAACAAACAGCTAAAATGCCTTGTTATATTTCTTCCTGTCTTTTACTGTCTGAATTTAAATTCTCTCTCGGAGAGGATAACTTCGTCTTTCATTCCTCCAGGGTCGATAAAATAAACTACTTGCAAAGTACTGGGATTGATGTAATAGACCGACGCCTTCCACTCATAATTGCTGGCCTTTGAAATCTAAGTCAGAAATCATTGTTCAGGACAGAAAGGTTAATGTCGAACAAAATGCTTTTATGGTATTTGTTCCAGTTCTTCACCTTATGATTTCAAATCCTGTTGAAGACAACTTCAACAGGATTTGAGTTCAGACCCCCAAGACTGATAAAGTACAAGTGCGGTGAGGGGGAAGGGGTCAATGTAACCGATTAACCCCTTCTCTAAAAAATACTGACCTTGTACCTAAATTAGAAACTATTGTTATTTGTACTATTACATACTGAGTTTGTCTTTCATCCTTTTCCTCCCCGGGGCCAATTAAGATAAAATACCTATCATGCAGTTATCTCGCCATGATGGACCGTTGAATTCTGCACATTTTTTCTCTCTCCATTTTTTTTTTGTCTTAATCCTTTTTGTTGAAGAGCATAAGCTCGAAACATAAAAGACTTTTCCATTTTTCCCAAGTGTTAAACTAATACACCTGCTTGTTGTTCCGACACCTGTCTTTGTCTTTTGTTTCTATAAATTTGAACTATCACGTATGGAGGTTGATATAACTGACTATACCAGGGCAGTGAGCTGGCAGAATTGTTAGCATGCCAACCAAAATGCTTAGCGGCATTTCATCTGTCTTTACGTTCTGAGTTCAAATTCTGCTGAGGTTGACTTTGCCCTTCATCCCTTCGGAGTCGATAAAATAAATACCAGCCAAACACCGGGAGTCGATGTAATTGACTTAACCTGCCCCTCCTGCCGAAATTGCTGTTTATGTGCCAAAATTTGAAATCGATGTAACTGACTATATTGTTCCCCTAAATTGGGGGCTGTGTGTGTCTATAAAATGGCTTGAATTGGCCTGAGGTGGCTGTAGAAGACGCACCCTAAAATTCCATGGTTGGGAAGCCTCTCCCCAAAATGATTATGGTATAATTAAAGGGAAATGGCTCCTTGTGAGTATAGAAACTGTTGTTGTTGGCACAAATTTTTCAAAAATAAAATAGAAACTAATTTGATGTACTTTTGCTCCTCTAACGGGGATTTTTCCCCCCCAGTTGTTTGTGTTACATAATAGGAAGTGTGAAGCTTTGACAACTTTGTACTGTTGCAAGTTTGGGAAAAAACAAGAAAAAAAAAATGTAAATTGATAAGGATGTTGTTGAGTCTCCTACATTATTAATGCAGTGATATATTGTCAGTTGAACTAGGATATATATGTGTGTGTGTGTGTCTAATATATATATATATATATATATATATGCACATACACACACGTGTGTGTATATATGTGTCTATGTGTGTGTATATATATATATATGTGTGTGTGTCTATATATTGTCTAATATATATACACACACAAACACAAAGTATGGGGGTTTAGTTCACAGGTGATCTAAATGACTAGGTGCGCTAGGTAAGTGCTGTAATGGATTACCAGGGCTCCAAGGTTGTAACCAAGACGGTAGTTATGGAGCCATTGTAGATTTCCGATATAGCAGATATATATAATTGTTAAAGAGCACAACAAATGTTAAGGCAAGACAAATATCTCAAGTGATATATGTTATTATTATTGCAAAAATTCAAAGTCTTACAGCTGTTTCTGGGATATTCTGTTATCAGAGACAAATTGGGAAAATGAGAAGGGTATTTTCTCTATTTGTCTCTGGTGACGGAATATCCCACACTCCAGGATATCCCAGAAATAGCTGTAAGACTGAATTTTTCCAATAATAATAATGAATATGACTTGAGATGTTTGCCTTGCCTTATTGTTTGTTGTCCTCTTTAACAATTATATGTCTATTGATGAACATTCTAGGAGACCTGCAACCAGCAGAACTGGGAAAAACATCGCAGCTGTGAAGGGAAATCGTTGAATCCCCGTCTGTGAGTTATCGGAGGATGTGCATATGCGTCATGGTTCAGTTCATTATGACTGAAGATTTGGGTATGAGACGGGTGTCTGCCAAGTTTGTGCCAAAACTGCTTCCAGCCGACCGAAAGGACACTCAGGTTTCCGTTGCACAAGATCTTCACTGAGTCGAGAATGACAAAAGCTTTTTGAAAACTTTGCGTAGGCCTCTGAGCAGGTATCTCCATGCTTCTGGCAAAATCTGATGCAGATTCTCTGCATGGTCAATGCGATGATCACATGCTACACACCATCCTTCCAAGCACTGCTGTAAACAGCAGAAGTGAGTTAGAATGTTGAAACTTAGTGTGTATGCACAGCAGCGGTCAAGGTCAATCTGTGCCAAGTGGCTTCACTTTGTGTGCTTTAGCTTCATCACTATAGCAACAGTCCATCTACTTATTGATCAGACCACGTATGTATGTGTGTGGGTGTGTCTGTGTGTGAGTGTTTCTTTGCAATAGACGGCAAAGCCACCTACTCCCTCTCTCAAAGCTATGTATTCCTCACACACCCCTTTCTGTGTGTGTGTGTGTTGTATCTATGTATTTATGAAAGTATGTATGCAGCATCATGTGTATACGACAGCTGTAGTAACATCATCTCATTTCCATCTTTGTTCCTGCCTTCACTGATACAAGTCACCCTCTCTCTATTACTAACTTTCCTTCACACTAATACTTTTTGCAACTTTTTCATTTTATCATATAATTTGCCCAATGCCCCTGGTGGGGGTGGGGCAGATTATAGACTTTTATTGAAATCCAATTAGCCTATTATTGAACTGGATGTTAGTGTCACATGTATGCAAAGTTTCGTGAATATTGGTTCTCTGGTTTAGGCACTAAGATGGTAACAGACATACAGACAGGCAGAAATTGCCATTTACATATATATATATAGATATGTGTGTATGCCTATATATATGTGTGTGTGTATATGTATGTATGTATGTGTGTGTGCATGCCTGTGTATATGTGTATGTCCGCATATATATATGTGTATGTATATTTGTAGATACATGTGTGTGTATATTTGTATATATGTGTGTGTGTATATGCATATTGACTGAGTATTGCACTGACACTGTTATCAATTCTGTTAACAAATCCTTCCCCTGGCTTTAAATTTTTGGAGATGTGTGAAATAAGAGATCCTTTCTTTGAAAATCAGTTATGGGTTGGTAACAGGAATAGCACCAGTGCTTCAATAATACAGCTGTCTAAACCCTGCTGGCATGGGGAAAAGGACATAAAACTAATTGTGTATGCATGTGTTTATATTTACATTTGATAAAATAAGTACCAGTTGAGCCTTGGGGCCAATGTAATTGACTGACCTCCACCCCTAAAATTTCCAGCCTTGTGCCTGTACAAGAAAAGATTATGATTTTTCGAAGACACTAGAATACAATTCAAAAGTGATTTAGCTGCAATTTGTAGCAGACCTTGCAACCATGTAGAAATTCCTTCTGTTATGTAGCTAGGGAGGGCTTTGCACAATTCTGTTTGTATGTGGTGGTCTTTATTACTTGAACTTCCATGTTGTGCAGACTAGACTAAACAATTCATTTGCAATAGGATTTTACCAGTGCTCTTGGTGGGACCCTGTCAATTGAGAATATTATTTGTAATACGTTAATGCCATTTCACATGTCTCAGCTTGTATTTAAGATAACCAACTTGAAGTCACCAACCCAACCCTAGCCAGCCAGTGCAGACAGATTACCTTTCTGTCAGTTTACAGTTTGTAGCATGTCCTTGACATTAGTGGTCACATGTGGAACAGACCAATCGTCAACCATGTCTATCATGACTACCACATGATGACCTGAAGACCATGGCATTTCTGCAGGGTCATTCAGTTTGCTAAAAACAATAGCCAAATTTCTCTATTCTCATCTCTCTCTCTCTCTCCCTCCCTCCTCTCTCTCTCCCTCCCTCCTCTCTCTC
>NC_069002.1:3812571-3818259 GCF_001194135.2 Octopus bimaculoides | reverse complement strand
CACACACACACACACACACACACACACACACACACACACACACACACACACTACACTGAAGTATAGCATTCAAATACAAACCTACACATACTATATTTTTGTGTGTTGTTCAGCCCTAAATTAGCCCTGATTGGGCAGATATATGGTCAAAGGGTTTCCAATCACGACCACCTCTTCTTTTTCCTAAGTGCTCAGAACACAATACTGCATAATCCAATGTGTTCTTTTCTAAGAAAGCAAGCTATGTGTGACCTAAAGGAGATTTGGTTGCTATTTCCAGCAGGTTGAGTGGTTGCATAGTGGCTCCTTCATCGGCTTGTTTCAAACTGTTTGTCTCAGTTGGATATGTATATAGACAGCATATTGCGTTAGTTGGCAATTTAATAAAACAACAAATGCAGATTTGCTGTGTGGTGGTGGTGGTGAGGATGTTGTTATTTGTTGGTAACTTGTAGCTGTCTTCTTTCATACTTTTTATATCTAATACTAATTAATCCCAATTAGATGACAGTGTTGTGGTTTTGTAATTGTAGAAATGTGTGTATGACTTGATAGCTTTTCAAATAGATCCTGTTTGTTTAAAGGAGAACAGGGAAAGAGAGGGTTAGATTGACAAAGAAAGGCGAAAGCGAACCAGTAAGAGAGAGAGAGAGAGATAGAGAGATAGAGAGGGGGGGGGCTTCGGCAGCCAGGAAAAGTGAGAGGCAGGCAGACACATTTTAAGTTTTATAATATATGTCAATAGTTTAATTTTTTTGTATCACAAGACAGCTACTTTTTTTTGTAAATTCATGTTGTACAACTATAGCTGTATGTATGTGTGACTTTGTGTGTGTGTGTGTGTATTAATGTTTAAATTTTTTTTTTATTTATTTAAAGGCAAACTAAAACTATACAAAACTTTATTTGAACCAACTAACTAACCAACCGAACCTCCAAATTTTTTTAAGATTTGCTCATTTTTTGAAACACATTGTACTGGAATTTCCATCCCATCTTTCACTCTGTGTGTGTATGTGTGTATGTACACACACATGTGCTATATATGTAATTCAATATAAATATAAACCTTGTCTGTCTGTGTGTGTGTGTGTGTGTGTGTGTAAAAACGAGAGACAGAAAATGAAACTTGCAAAACTCTTTTATTCAGAACCACTGCGATCGTTTCGATTCATCATGCACTCATACCTTACAGGTGAGATGCTGTTCTATCGTCATGCATTATAACTACAGATATGTCTCCACAAGCAATAAAATGAAGTATACAAGGATAAAAGAATAAGGAATCAAAGATAATAAAATGGAATACACTGATAATAAGACATAGCCATTAACAGATATTTTGTGTCTGTGTTTGTCCCCCCCCCCATTGCTTGACGACCGATGTTGGTGTGTTTATGTCCCCGTAACTTAGCGGTTCGGTAAAAGACACCATTAGAATAAGTACTAGGCTTACAAAGAATAAGTCCTGGGGTCGATTTCACACACACACTCTCACTCTCACTCTCTCTCTCAAACACACACCTGCTTGCATGTGCATCAGTGTAATTGTTTCGTTGTGTCTCAAATAAAATACCTGTTCTACACTTGTCTACCCTCTTACTACACCGTTTGTCTGCTTCTGTCTGTAACTTGCTGCTTTGCACCCCAACTAGGGTGATTTGCTGTTCCTCTCATCTCTCTTCCTCTTCTGGGCCACCACAGTACCCCACTGTGGTAAGTTTTTGGTGGTAGTGGTGGTGGTGGTGGTGGTGGTGTGTGGTATTGGTTTACAAACATTTCATTAACTGCTAAGGGTGTCTTTTTATCATATTAAAGACAAGGTATGTGTAGCATGTGTAATATATCTGATACTGTTTGAATGACAGTGAATACTCGCTCTGTATAGAACCAAGTTAAGTTTGGTCGGTTGCATGTTTGGAGTAAATTTACAAGATACTGTAACTTTGAGAAAAACTGTTTGTTGTTTAGGCCCAAGATTACCTTGTTCCAACATGTTTTTGAAAATGGTTGGGTTTGAGAATGGTATCAGTAAAATAAAGAACCAGTCAGATACTGGAGTTAGTGGTGTTGACTAAATTCCTTTCCTTCAAAATTCCTGGCCTTGTGCCTAAATTAGAAACGGTTATTATTGCCAAGCTGGCGGAATCATTTGAGTGTTAAAAAAAAAATGCTGAGAGTATTTCTATGACCTGATGCTCTTGTCACTAACTTTCACTTGTGTCTAAGCAAAAAATGATTTCCCCACGACAGGCCTGTTCTTCATCGAAGCCTGGAAACAAAGAACATTGTTTGTATGATGGTGATGCTCACTTAGAACTATCATATAATCATCATCATGATTTCCATGCTGGCATGGGTTGGATGATTTGACAGGAACTGGCAAGGCCAGGGGCTGCACCAGGTTTCATAGACTGTTTTGCTTTGGTTTCTAAAGCTGGATGCCCTTCCTAACACCAACCTCTCCACAGTGTACTGGTTGCTTTTTACGTAGCACCAGCCCTTTTTATATGGCACCAGCACCCACACCAGTGCTTTTTACGAGACACCTTGGTTCTGTTGTGGTGGGCTGGTTTTCTCGAGTTACAGCAATACACCACTCTGTCATCTCCTCCATAAGGTTCAGCGTTCTGAGATGAGCCATTCCATCTGACTCATGCAAACATGGAAAGTGGATGTTAAGTGATGATGACATTACTATTATGGCATCCACTCAGGCGTGGGAAAACTGTGCTGATTTTTTTAATGACATGCCCAGAAAATTAAACTTTCTTTCATTCTTTGCAACCTTTTTCTATCTGCTTCTGTTTATCTTTTTTTTAAAGGGTCTCACCTTCATGAAACCGTGACAGTATGGCAGAGCCTGAAAGCAACCTGAAAGTGAAACTCTTCATTTCCCTTGCGAGGCAGTTTCCTCAGTTACCTGAACATGTTGTGCGAAGTGTGATGAAGCAGGTGAGACTATATTTATTTGTTGCTGGGAGAAAGTGGGTGGTGTGGTGTCCCTCTGTGTGGCACCATGTGCAAGTGTCTTTTACTATAACCTCGGGCTAACCAAACCCTTGTGAGTGGATTTGGTAGATGGAAACTGAAAGAAGCCTGTTGTGTATGTGTGTGTATCTTTGTCCCCTACCACCACTTGATAACTGGTGTTGGTGTATTTACGTCCCTGTAACTTAATGGTTTGGCAAAAGATACTGATGGAATAAGTGCCAGCGTTTAAAAAAAAAAAAGTACTGGAGCCTTGTGAATGTATTTGGTGGACAAAAACTAAAAAGTGTCCAGCACGAAAAGCCACCCAGTACATGCTGTAAAGTAACTGGCATTAGGAAAGGTACCCAAAAGCAAACCCTGGGGCACGATGCAGTCTTTGCAAACCTATCGGATCCTGTCAAATCATTCAAGCTATGCCAGCATTAGAACTTTGTTAGATGAGGATTATGTGTGTGTGTGTATGCGTGTGTATGTATGTGTGTATATGCATATGTTTCCTTCTCTTGACATAGTTTGATAGCTGTAAATGAGTGTCACTGTCACATAAGCAGTGTTATTCATTTTCAGTATTTTGCAAAAATGTCTGACAGTGGGGCAAATATTATCTTGCTTGGAAGTAGATAAGGGTTGGCAATGGGAAGGGCATCCAGCTGTGGAATATATGTTTCAAACTCAGGCCAACCCATGCAAGGTGGACATTAAAACAATGATGATGATGATGATGGTATATCTTTTAATCTTTTGCCTGTTTCAGTCATTAGACTGCGGCCATGCTGGGGCACTGCCTTGAAGAACTTATAGTTGCATGAATCAACACCAATACTTAGTTTTTAAAATTTTTTTAAGCCTGATACTCATTCTATTGATCTCTTTTGCTGAACTACTAAGTTACAGGGACATAACCACACCAATGCTGGTTGTCAAGCACTAGTGGGGGACAAACACAGACATGCACACATGTATACACATATACATGACAGGCTTCTTTCAGTTTCCATCTCCCAAATCCAGTCCCAAGGCTTTGGTCAGAACCATGTGGTTGGGGGAAAAGCTTATTTCACAGCTATGCCTATGCAAGGTGGACATTAAGACAATGATGATGACAATGGTATATGTGTATGTAAATATATATAATATATTTATAGAATTGGGGAATTTCCAAGTATCGTAGTTTTATTCTAACTGAGAGTCCTTAGGATATGGAAATTTGAGAAATCTTTCTCAAACATATCCCCATCACTGTAGTTTCTCACACAATCAACAAGTAGATCACATAGAATCATATTCTTCAGATAGCTCCCCCCACAAAAACGAAAAAAAACCACAATTACACCACCCACGCATACATACACTACATACTCCCCTCACACTCATCAGACAAATATATACAATTCCTGTTTCTCAAAATCTCACTATTTGAAGATTTGTGCTCTGGATGAAGCTATATGCCACTGTGAGACCTTGACCATTATAATAATACCCACTACAAAATCCTGTTACTCTACAAAACTTAGCAAATGATTTCTTCTTCTAAGGTAGTTATACCAAATATACCTTTTTTCTCTCATGAGTATATATATATATATATATGTTTATGTGAGTGTTTTTGTATATATTTGTTTTTGTATATATTTATTGTGCCTATATATATATATATATATATATTCATATTATCATCATTGCTTTTCACATTCACTTTTCTATACTCGCATGGGTTGGATGGAATTTGTTGAGGTGGATTTTCTATGGCTAGATACCCTTCTTGGTGCTAATCTTCTGTATTTCCAAGGAAGGTAGTATTTACACCAAATGTGTTTCCATGGAAAATCGGAGATGGAGGTTATTGCTTCAAGTAGACATGTACACATGTGCAGGCATACATACATTCGAAGTCCATCTACCAAAGTCCCCTCACAGGGCTTTGGACAACCTGAAGCTATTATAAAAGACACTTGCTAAGGTGCCCTGCAGCAGGATTGAACCCAAAACTATCTGGTTGGGATGCAAACTTCTTAGTCACACAGACATACCTATCCTCTTTGACTACGGCCATGCTGGACCACCACCTTGAGGGGTTCTAGCCAAACAAATCGACCTCAGGGTGAGGAGGCTGGCATCGACCATGTTCGGATGGTGCTTTTTATGTGCCACCAGTCAGGCAGCACTGGCAACAACCCACGCATGAATGTTGCTTATTGTGTGCCACTAGCATGGGAGCCAGTCAGGTGGCACTGGCATCAGCCACAGCTACAATTTCCATTTCATTGTGGTTTGATTTGACTTTGATGTACTTGACTCAATAGGTCTCCTCAAGCATGGCATGTCACCTGACGATCCAAAGGTACTTTTTTAAATGGGTTGGTTATGCAACACTGGTGTAGGCTATGGCTGTGATCTCACTTTCCTTGCTGGGTCTTCTCAGTCACAGCATACCTCCAGAGGTCTCTGTCTTTTGTCATTGCCTCTGTGAGGCCCAAGGTTCGAAGGTCATGCTTCACCACCTCATCCCATGTCTTCCTGGGTCTGGATCTACCCTGGATTCCTTCCACTGTTTGGGAGTGGCACTTCTTCGCACAGCTCTCCTCATCCATCCGTAGTACATGACCATTTTTGTGTGTGTGTACATCTATCTATATAAATGTTTGTGTGTGTGTGTGTGTGTGTGTGTGTGTGTGTACACATGTATGTATATAA
>NC_069002.1:3807925-3812471 GCF_001194135.2 Octopus bimaculoides | reverse complement strand
TATTTTCATACAAATTAAGCACACTTATCTATTCAACAAGTCCTGTTTGAGAGTGTTTAACGTCCATTAATTTCTATGAAACCAATCATTTATGCAGGAGGATGTATATAAAATTGGGCTGTTATGCCAATGTTATTTCCACTTTAGTTACCACTTAATATTCCCAAACACATTATTTAAAACTGGTGAGCACAGGGAAACCCCGAAAACATTGTATTTTTACCTTTATACTTCCTTTGGTAATTTCACTTGTTTATTTGTTGAACATAAATTCTTATCTTCATTTGTTCCTCCCACACAATCATTACACTGTGTAACAAAAATTTTGTTTCATCTTTGGCCTGTAAGTGTTATTTCCTATTTGGTCCTATCTAGAAATCAAAGGAAATGACTACTATTCCCTTCAAACTGTGGTTTTGTGACATGGATGTCAATGTTTTGCAATTGGCCTATCTTCCATTACATTTCAGATAGACTCGGTGCTGAGTTACTGAAGAACAAATATCGTTATGGCTAATATTCTGCTCAATGCCAGAGATTTGCTTGTCAGTTGCTTGACCTTAACCACTCAAGCATCTCCCTTAGTGGATGAGAAGGTTAACTCAGTCACTGATGGGCAAGAGAGTTAGAAAGTGGCAATATTATTATTATTATTATTATTGTTGTTCAGTAGTTTTATTTTTATAACGTGCTTTCACTTCACTACCGAGCGCAACTCTGTGCGCCTTGGGTATGTGTTGTGGTTTGCTGTGGTGCTCTTATGTTTACTGTATTGAAAGTGTTTTGCGTAGAATGTGTGCAGTACCCAGTAGTGCAATTTTCTGTATGTTACATATATTTGTAAGTCCTGGTGTTTTTGTTATGTATTTGTCTGAATATTTTTTTATTATACCTAAGGCACCTACTATGATAGGAATTGTTTCTGTTTTTCGATTCCACATTCGAGTTACCTCTATTTCCAGGTCTTTGTATTTTGAAAGTTTCTCCATTTCTTTTAGAGAAACGTTGTCATCTGCTGGTATTGATACGTCAATTAGAAAGCATTTTTTTTCTTCATGATCTTTGACAACTATATCTGGTCTATTTGCCTTAATTATTATTATTATTATTATTATTATTATTATTATTATTTTATGTTTGACTTTTGTTTTGCATTTGTACAAGTTGGATCCAAGTCTCTATTATTATTATTATTATTATTTTATTTATTTATTTATTTATTTATTTATTTATTTATTTTTTTCTAGAGGAATAAGCTATTTGTAATGTTTCAATCAGAACTATTCGTGGGAGAGATGAAATGATTATAGATGTTACAACCACTATTCAGAGATGTGGTGTTCCCAGCAGACAGGGAGATAACAATTTCTTCATAATATTGGGTGGGATTAGAAGTTTGAATTTGAAATTAAGAAGTAAAGAAAAAGGTGCATGTAATACATACACGTATTTTGCTTGCTTATTACAATGTTCTTAAAATTCCTAGCCACTGGTATTCACGTATAGCACTATTTCATTCTATTACTTCGATTTATTCAGCATCATCAATAAACGTTTCATCTTTCTCCAAAGAAGTCTACTCCAAACTATTTGACTTCCTCATAGCAAAAGAATTTCTCTGAGTGAGCTTTTTGTACTTAGCATTTGCTGACACGTAGACCATTACAACTTTTCTCTTTGTCACACTTTGATATCCATTGTTATGAGCAGGTTGGTATTCCGTATTAAAACTCTCTTATCATGTATACAACACACACACACACACACACACACACGCATCAACATAGAACTTAATTCTTTTCTCTTTTATATTTCAGTTCAACAATGACAAGGATAAATGTCTGGAAGAGTTGAATAAGAACTCTCTTAATACTATCAGCTCTGTGAATAATAGCATGCAGAAACTGAATTTGGAAATTAAAAGGACTGATGTCTCCCCGCCACTGGTGACATCCAAATTTAATAAAAGTAGCCCTGTTACTTCACATTCACCAGAACTAAACTCAAATCCAGTTGTTGATTTCGATCAATATAAGCATGTTCCAAATTCCAGTATGATTCCACATATTACCTGCAAAACATCGACCACTCCCAAACGACAGATTTCTGTTCAGCACATTCAGACTTCTGAAGTAGATCCGAACAGTTATAATAAATACAACATGCCACAAATGTATGGTAACTTTTCTAGCAGTCCACATAATGATAAACTACACTGGCCAACTCTACAAAAGAACGACCCTCTAGTTATGCCCACTCCTGTCGCTTCCAATTCTCAGCATTCTACTCATGCTAATATTTATATTGAGGCCCACCCACGGGAGATGTACAGCCAAACACCAAATATGAACAAAGGCCGATTACTTGAGTATGATCACCAAGTTAGCATGCTGCATCCAGTAGCTAGTACTTTGCACTCTCCTCAGCCATCTCTGCATGGATCGCAGCCACCAAGTCCCTATTCTCCGCAGTCTGTTACTGGAAACCAGAGTCCACGTCTGGCTGGACAGTACATTAACCCCAAGCACTCCCCATCGACTCAAATTTCTCAGCAATTAGATTATCACCAGTTAGCTGAGTCTCCCTTTAAATATCAGTTTGCTAACATGCATGGTTATGCACCTGACGTTTCTCAACACCAACATCCTATTGCAATAAACAGTAAAACAACCTTACACTACAGACCAACTAAGAACACCTTCGTTCATTCTGTTAGCCCAGGTGTATCTGGTCTGCCATCTCAATCTGAAAAATTACTATACTCTATTGGAACTTCGCAAGATGATCAAGCTTACACTAAAGGTGTGTCTTGTTTAATTTTTTAAACCTATTTTATTGTGATTTTTGTTTTTACAAATGCAATATTCCCATGATTGATTGTTTTTCTTCTCAAATGTAATTTCGTGCAATTTTTTAAATTAATATTTTCATTTTATTAAGGTGTTGAGTCGACAGAATCGTTAGCATGCCAGGCAAGATGTTTTTGGCATTTCCTCCATCCTCACATTCTGGGTTCAAATTCCACCAGTGTTGACTTTGGCTTTCATCCTTTTGGGATCGATAAAATAAGCACCAGATGAACCCCCGGGGTGGGGGGTGGGGGATGCAATCGTCTTGCCCACTTCCCTGAAATTGCTGGCCTTGTGCCAAGCTTTGAAATGAATATTTTAGTTTTATATTTTGGAGAGTATTTTATTTGTCTTTTTCTGAATATTATAACAATTTCTAAGCCAACCTTTTATTCAGTAATCCACAGGTGGTACTTAAAAGTGAAATCTAGAATGAATTTTATTTCTATTTCTATTCTTGATTCAAGGTTATTGTAAGATATTGTTGTAACTGCTCTTTGCTCTTTAGATTATTGCTGTCCCTGGACTGTAGAGCTTTTACTTGACCATGTTGATTCCATTATTTACCCTTAAAATGGGTACTTGTTTCAGTAACCATTTTGTCACATCTCTAAGTTACAGTACATGAAAAAAAAAGCGTAGGGAAAAACGCATACAAACACATATGTTCCTACATATGCACACACACACACACACACACACACATGCATGCATGTGCACATGTTCATGCTGTTTTCGTCGCCCAATTTCACTCGTGTGCATTAGTCATTCCAAGGCTATTATACATGTTTGCTGAAGATGCCAGGCAGTGGAACTGAACTTGAGCTCATGTGATTGCAAAGCGAACTAACTAACCACTCGTCTTTGTGGTATTCCTATTAAATTGAAAGAGAAAAAAAAAAAAATCTGTTCATAGGATCAGTAGAAAACATGTAATAAGTGGAGCACTATCATTATAAATCTAACTTCCACTTTTCCATGCTTGATGGGTTGAATGGAGTTTATTAAGACGGGCTTTCCATGGTCAAAGGCCCATCCTCTCACCATCATTCATCTGTTTCCAAGCAAAGTAATAATTTCTCATGGCCAGACATGTTCCTGCACAATATTGGAAATGAATGATGCAAAATGTCATGACAAACACACAACACACGTGCACGCACACGCATATGTGTATGCGTGCCTGGTGTTGCCATCCGGTTTCACCAGTCCTCAGTCAAATCGTCCAACCCATGCTAGCATGGAAAGCGGACGTTAAACGATGATGATGATGATGATGATGATGATGATACATATATATATATATATATGTATATATATATATAGTTGAAATTTATAGAAAAGCAAAAGATGAAGACAGGTGTATGAGCAACAAGTAGGTGTATTAGTTTAACGCTCTGGAAAATGAAATAGTCTTTTACATTTTGAGTTGCACCATTTATTCTTTTGGAATAATACCAATGTTGTCTTCGAAACATATGTCAGAAGTAAAAGAATTTGAATAACACCTGCGTTTAACTCCATTTATTTAGTTATACGATACAAACTACTGCACATTAACCCGGAGTTTCTGCCTTTGAACAGGTTGCTACATCCTTGTTACCCTGGTAACTGTTTATTGAATTTTCCGTGTTAACTGTAAACAAAGGAAAATTCACTCATCCATTTATATATAACATGTATATATATATATATAT
>NC_069002.1:3805634-3806958 GCF_001194135.2 Octopus bimaculoides | reverse complement strand
CCTAGTTCTTATTCTATCGGTCCCTTTTGCCAAACTGCTAAATTACGAGGACGTCAACACACCAACATCGGTTGTCAAGTGATGGTGTGGGGGACAAACAAAGACACACACATACATATATAAATATGACGGGCTTCTTTCAGTTTCCATCTACCAAATCCACTCAAAAGGTTTTGGTCAGCCCAAGGCTATAATGGAAGACACTTGCCCGTGGTGCCATGCAGTGGGACTGAACCTGGAACCATGTGGTTGGTAAGCAAGCTACTTACCACACAGCCACTCCTTTGCCTCTGTGTGTGTGTGTGTGTGTGTATATATATATATATATATATATATACATGCATACATACATACCTACCTATATATATACATAAGTTATATAAATACTAGCAATTATTTACACACACACAAACACACACACATCCTTCCTATGCAGCACATATATTTTTGTGTGTATATATGTACTTGTCTATTAGTGTTATGTATATGTATGTAGATTGCTGGAATCAATTATATTCACTGCCTGTCGTCAAAATTTGTGAGCTGTCTCAAGGTTACGAATCATTATCATCTTCATCATTAAGGCAGTGATCTGGCAAAATAATTAATTAGCACTCCAGATAAAATGTCTGATGGCTTATCTTCTGGCTCTTGATGTTCTTAATTTAAATTCTATCGAGGTTGACTTTGCTTTTCATTCTTTCAGGGTCAATAAAGTTAGTACCACTGAACACTGGGGTTGACACATGTGTTACCATTGACCCCAGTGTTCAACTGATAGTTATTTTATCGATCCCAAAAAGGATGAAAGGCGAAACCGACCTCAGCAAAGTTTGAACTCAGAACGCTAAGACAGACAAAATGCTTAGCAGCATTTTATCCAATGATGATGATGATGATGGTGGTGATGGTTAAAATAATGATAATATTATTGAAGGTTATGTTGATGAAGGAAAATTGTTTGATACTATTGTTGTTAAAATATGGCAGAATGAAAAATGAAATGAAAAATTATGGCATTTTTAATTTTAAAAAAAACTTTTTTTTTTGCAGCTTTATTAAACCACCAGCATCAGAGATATGAGAAACTATCAGAAGACTACAATAATCTAATAAAGACAACTCAAGAATTATCTTCTGAAATTGAAGCGATTCAGAGAAACAAGAAAGAACAGAACATACCAACTGTAAGTTACTCTGTTTATTATTGTTACTGTTGTTTAACCCTAGGTCTGTCCCAGGGCCAGATTTATATATGGGCTGGCCATTATAGGTCATGACCCAAAAACCCCTTTAACTCAAAGAAGCCGAGAGCTTGGAGTTA